>NW_020955484.1:788391-879408 GCF_003031625.1 Empidonax traillii | reverse complement strand
CAGATATGGTTTTTCAATCTTTGCTACAGGGACTCTCTGCTGTCTACTTAGGTCTGATCTCTCTGTCTAGTTTAAGTGAGCTGAACTAATTGGGATGATTCCTACACTTAGTACAGTGATAAAGCTGGGACTTTGTTACCATAACATAATAGCTGTTGGATCTGGCAGTTTAACGTGACAACCATACCGAAGATAAGAACCACTGCAAACTTCTAAATTTGGGGGGGGGTTGCTGTTTTGAATCAGACTGCAGAAGTGCACACAGGCTCATGCCCATAACTTCCCTGACGAGCGACTTTTTCTTGGCAGGTTTCAGTCTTTGCTGATCCAGGTTTATGTAATACCTAATGAGCAAGGTTCAGCCCTTTTTTCAGCTGCATCCACTTCTCTCATAGTGATTCATTTTGCCCTCCCAGCTGTGTTTTAATAGCCTCTAAAACTTATACTTCTAGCACAGTCAGCAAAAAACAGCACTGGGATTCACAATCTCACAGACAAACTGTCAAAAATGAAACCAACTGCTCATTAACATTTTTAACAGCAAAGAAAAGGTCTGGGGATCTATACAGTTGGTTTTCCCATTAAACCAATAGCATAAGAAGGATAACTATCATCTATGCATTCTACCTTTAGCCTTTCCCAGTAAGGTAAGAAAATGTATTTTTTTTGTATAACTAATAATCTTTATGAGTTGCTAATTACCATATTTGAAAACACTTCCAACCTACATAATTTTATTGTTTACAATATTAGCTACAAAAGCAAAGAGAATTGTTTGCGACGCCCCTTGGACAAAGACCAGAATGTAGATTTGCATTAATGCTCCAGTAAACAAATGATCATCAAGGAAAGATTAAAACACAGAGGTGGTTTCCATTCTTCCTCTGAGTTCCCCCCTGCTCCCAGCTTTGCTTCTCCTGTCATTACAAGTATCTCAGCTGCATTTTCAAATGTTTGATTATCATGTAAGCATACTCTATAAAGTGGTACATAACAGCATCATAACCCATATGTTCCCTACCATGACAGAACAAAAGCATTTCTTGTGTTTAGTTGTAGAAACTAAATAGGAACCATTCATTCAAATCTCCAACTTCCCCAAAATGAAACACAGAAAGTAGGTGTGAGCTACAATGTTCCATGCAATCCAATGCAAATGTATGCAAATTTCTTCATATTAGAATCATTGTCTAGTTGTCATCCTCACATGGGGCACATCAAAGCCATATGACCTGATTTTGCACCTGCTGTTTAATTAAATTTACAAGGCAGACACTCTCTCTACTCCCGGTGATATACAAATCCATTTTTACTACCGCAGCTTCTAATTTACAAGGTAGTCGACTGCTGTGTTTCACTGTCAATAGCTGCCCAAATGCTCTTTGTTAAAGTGAAGATTAAAACCTGAAAACTGGCCACCATTTGAGTGTATGAATTAAAAGAAATGTTAAATGTGACTTCCCTCTTCACCTTCCTAAAAAATCAGGCAAAAGGGAAACTACAGTAGGAACACTTGATACTAATTATAATAGTCTTGATTTTTTCATTCTCCCTGCTGCGAAGAGGCCGAGACACAACACTTTTGTCAAGTTATCAATAGTTTTTTCTGTTTTGCAGGAGCCATATGTTGAAATGTAGCAATGCACCAGTGCTAGTAGCAATGATATTAACAAAGCTGTCTCTTTTCCTGGATGATCATGCAAAGTTTTCAGTATTTATGCTATTGAATTCACGTCTTGCTTGGAAATGATTTTGCTGATCTTAATTTGATTTTTTCCCCCAAAAACCAAAACCTGTTACTTTTTAGTGCTTTCTGTGTGCAGCCAGTAAGGATGCAATAAGTCAGTAAGTCAGTATTATGAAATTGTTCTCCCTCTTTTAGACCAACTCATCAGCTGGTGCTTTACTACAGTTAACTTCATTATTGCCAAAGTATGATTAGTCACATTACATAGGCGTGTGAAGAGCACAAATTATAAGTTATCAAAATGCACGAATAATCTTTATTTCACATATATATGATAGAATCGTAGAGTGGTTTATGTTGAAAGGGACCTTTAAAAATCATCTAATTCCAACCCACCTTCCATGGCAGGGACATCTTCCACCAGACCGGGCTGAAAGCCACATCCAATTTGGCCTGGAACACTTTCAGAACGGCAGACACCACTTCTCTGAGCAACCTGTTCAAATGCCCCCACATCCTCAGAGTAAAAGTTCTGCTTTATATCCAATCTAAGTCTACCTTCTTTTATTTTAAAACTATTGCCCCTTGTACTATATTGCTACAGGTCTTAAAGGCCTCCTTTAAATATTGAAAGCGAGTAGTCTCCACAGAACCTTCTTTCTTTTTGCTAAATAAGCACACTTGAGTTTAAATATTAAAAACTACTAAAAATATATTTAACTGAGAATGATTGCTATCAGTGCATCAGAGAACGGGGGGGGGGGGGGGGAATCACCCTGTGCTCATTTCCTTTTATAGAAGAATGAGGAAAAATAATAATAATAATACCACATTCACAAGCAATGAGACATTCTCAGTGAGCTACCTTTAATTTGAAATATTGAATTAGCTTGTTCTCACCTTGTTTATGCTTAATTTAATGCCATATTCTGTACATAGCTCTAAGGACAGATAGGAAAGGACAGGGGACCCGGTTTTCACCACAAAAGTGGTGCTGTTTGTCATAAACTACAAGAGCAAGGCGACATTTTTGGGGCTGCCTATGGGTGGCAGCACACGTTCACTCTAAGAAAACTACATTTGGTAGAGAAGTTAGAATTAGTAAAAACAAATAAATTAAAGGTACTTTTTTTTCCTCCACCCGTTACTTTTTTATTCGTGACCTGCATGGTGCAAATCACTGAGTTTATCACTGTTTTCTCATGCTGCAAAAACTAAGTATCACTGCACTAAGAGGAAAAAAACTATGAAACTGGTTTTTAAGACTCTGCATAACTCCAACTCTCCTGCTACAGTTGTAACATGGAACAAATCAGCCTGAATTTCTGGACTACTTCCTGCAGACTAGCTTGCTTACAGGCAGGATGTGGCTCTGGTGCTTCTGGGGGCTCCCTGTGAAGGACTGATTCTCAGAAGACAACTGTCTTAGCCCTCAAACCTGTATTTTTGAGGAATGCCTCCTGTTTTTTCATCAGCCCTGCCCTCTATATAACTTTCTTGGATTATGACATATATACCATTCCTGAAGGTATTTGCCACAGTTATGCTTAGCCTCCACGGGTTCTGCATCAATGCCTTGAGTTTCTTCCGAAAAGTTAATTCAGATTGAATGCCACTAACACTTCTGGGTTTTTTCAGGATATTGGGTGTGTATTTCCAGCACAGCTTTTCACTTCTTAACTTCTCTTTTCCTCCCAAAGGGTTATATCTGTGATTGTGGAAGCTGCTTTCCGTAGGAAGGGAGTCACTTCAGGTGTGGCACGGGAGGAGCTGCTACAAATTCAACAGTGACTGAAAGCCTTTAGCAAGACAAACTTTTCAAATATCCCCCAAAAGGCAGGAAAACAAACAAACAAACAAACTGAAACCAGAAATTAAAAGACCACATTTGACTCATATTTTGGCAAGCTTGGACACAACTAAAAAACCCAGAGGGAGCTGGCAGCATAATTTTGCCTGATGTTCTCACACCATGTAAACACTCATATGCAATGGTCCTTTGTCTACCATGGATATCTTATATTCTACATTTTACACAAGGAGCAATAATTAAGACTTAACTCTTAAATAAAAAATGTTCCTGTTTCAGTGTAGCCCACTTTAAGTTGCTATAATACCTTAATTTTCCTGTTGATTCATATTTTAATGAGGAAACTATTATTGCAGTATCTTCATTGTTTAATTAAAATTATAATTAGATATTAGAATGCTAAAGCACAAAAGTAAGTTCTTGCTGAAGGGTATCCTCAGGAAAACAAAGACTTATAAGGGTTTTCATGGCTTTGAGAAATTAGATGTGGTCACCAAATTGCATCCAATTTTTTTTCAATAATAATTACCTCACTAAGAACATACTGGGCTCCATAAAGAATTACTGGATTATATTTGGTAGCCTGTGTAATGAAAAAGGTCATTCTTGATAATCAGTTTCAAACTTGAGGCCTTAAACTCTATAAATCAAACAAATCAATGGTAAAAAGCAATTACACTTAGCATTTGCATAGTGTTAAAAAATACAGACCGTAGAACTAATAAACCTTCAGGGTCCCAATCTAATTCACTTCCTCCCTACTACAGCATTAACAACATTCAATATTTCATCATTATGTATTGTCTAATCTTTTAGAGGCAAATAAAGACAAAGGTATGAAGATAAAAATAGCCTCTCCCAGGAAGAATATAGAATAAATAAGAAACTATAGATGCAAAACATGTATGTAAGTGGAATTACTGATACAGATGAGACACAGTTCCCAGTTATATTTCGGAATTAGAAAGCAGGACAACAGAAGGCAACTTGGGGAAGATCTGGTTCAGACGAGGGTACCTGCAGGGTTAGGGGACTTAGGACCTTCTAGAGACCTGTGTTCTTCTGGAATAGCAGCTGGAGGATGGGCAGGATACTCAGCACATCTTGGGGTAAACATGAGATATCAGCTCTTATGTAAACCTGGACCTATTCCTGAACATCCATAGATGATAATGAGAGGTACCGATAGGCAGACATCTATGTTTGGATACATTGGTCTCGAACTTAATCTCAGGCTAAGAGCCGACTGTAATGGACAGGCTTCACTTGCCTAAAGATGAGCTTACAGTGTAATCTGAGACACCTCAACATGTCTTTACCTCCAGCTGCTCCAGAGGACAGTAATGTCCTTCTAATATAGTGCCACATTGCCAGGTCTCAGGGTACGTGGGTGGCACTAGACTTTTATCTCCACGTAGCTCAGTCTCACACAAACACACATATATTTTCAAGCAACACAAGCAACAGACTGGGAAGAAATCAAACTACTGGAGCATGATGCAAAATAAGATACAGAATGGACACAGGAAAAGCAATTGTTTCTGATGTCCTGCTAGAGATAGGTACACGGTCCTGTTCAGAAAACACAAACCCCAGAGCTAATGATATTTGCAAAAGCAGAGAATTGGAGTTAATCACCCACAAAAAACATCCTTCTGCATCATGGCACTAAAATAGGAAATAGTGACCAATTTGTTTGGTTACTACCAAAGAGAAGAAAGACTGGAAATTTTCTGTCACATGAGATTCTGGTAAGGGAAGTAAGTCATGGGTTCTTTGCTAGACTTACACCAGGGAGGGAACATTTCCGAAATTTCTTGCCCCTTTTTAAGTCACTACACAGCTCTGTATTGTGGTGCTTCTTGGCAAGCCTCAAACTTGCACACTTTTAGCAATGGAAATGATTTTATGAATTTATGTTTTTACAAGTTTGTAATTTTATTACAGGTGATTTCAGACAATTGTAATTGGTCATCTTCTAAAAATTAGTACAGTAGGTATTACTCTAGGCACAGAATAAAAAATTATAAATAAAGAAAACTTAAAAGCAGAAACAGTATATGTGCCTTTTGGCATTTTTCTTTTGTATATGATATGCAAATTTATAAATGACAGAGTCAGAATTTTTTAATAACCTTCCCAAAAGCTGATTTCATTTGGGCTCTTGTACATTATCAGTGTTTTGACTGCTGGTGTCTATGTTCATTGTGTAATTAAATGTCTTATCCGTGCAGCTCCACAGATGTAAAAGTCCAGTAAATTGAGTTCGGTATTATTCCAGCTTTCCATCAGTAGGGGGGATGTTGCACATATTTGAATTTAAACTGGGTGACAGGACTATGGATAAGCTTTACTACGCAGGAGACATCAGCAACGGGATTGACATAAAAGGCAAATTTTAATTGCAAAAATATACTGACAATGTCTTATAAAGACATCACTATAGCTCATATGTGGGCTGTATTGAATGGTGAATATGTGTTGAATTAGTCACATTGTTTTGGGGAAAAATAAACAAACAAACAGGTTAGAACTTTTGTCCTGATGTTTTCAAAACAATTTCCTGATTTTTCTCTCTCTGTTTTCAAATGTACTTACACGGAATTTTAAAAAATAGTGGCTGTTCCTTACAGATACTTCCTTTTGTCCCTCTGAAATATGGAAAACACTTTATTTCAGATAGAACAAAATGTTTCATTTGAAGGAAGAGAACAATGGAAGGAAAAGGTTTGTATTAGCAGGGAGAACAAATATTGATGTTATAACCTGGACCAATACATTTGCATTGTGTTTTAGTTTGATTACCCACATTGTCTTCTCATTAACACCAGCAACACTGAATAGCTGAACTTCAGTCTTCTCATCTATCGGTCATGAAAATCACCGCGACCAGGGTGAGCTGCAATCAGTGTGCGAGCAGTCACAGTCTGTCAGGGTAGGGGGAGAAAAGGGATATCCACACTGCTTCCTCAAAGTACTTTGGGTGAAAAGCCTACTGGTGGACAGCAGAGGCCACTGCTGATGGTGACCACTGCACACAGGGTTAAGTTCACACTTGCAGGAAAGATTACTTCTATCTCCAGAGAGGTTCAGAGTGTGAGAGGGGATGGGCTTCCTGGTGAGGAAGTGAGGAAGCAGAAGCATAAAACAGAGTGAGATTCACGTCCAGAAGAAAGGCTGAAACAAGAACAGGGAGCAAAATCAGTGCTGAACCAGCTTTGTCCAAACTGACTGCTGACGGAAGCTGTAGGACTAAATGCCTGAAAGGGCTCTGCAAGGCAGGGAGTTCTTTACAGATTCCATTCTAGCTCATACAGAACATTTTAAAGAAATATAATTTATTTTCTAATAACAGCTTTGCTTTTGAAAGTAACCTCTGTATTTTGGTGGGCTCAGCTCTGCTTTGTGGTGCCTCACTACAGTTAGGGGATCCTTTCTTTTCACTGAATTTTTGGGTGCAAGGAAAGACTACTGGTTGGGGTGGGATGTGTGTGTGTGGCTTGGAACATAAAGTTTTGTCAGTCATATGCAATTCTGAGTGAGGGTGCAAATTACTTTTTAAAATATGGAACTATTTCAACAGGTTTTTAGGGTTCTTTCCATTTAAAATTATCGAGTTAGACTAGAATAGTTCACTCCTGTTGAAACTTGGTTTTCATTTATTCAATGTTGAAAAATGGTGGACCATATTGTGCAAGACAGTGGTTACTGAGGTTTCTTGAGGTACAAATTATTGACAGGTGAAAAAAGAGTGCCCTCTGACAAATACACATGGGAGCTGAAATGAAACTAGAAAAGCTCATGAGACATCAGTCAAGATGCAAAACATTTCCAAAGGGTCAAGGTAACATTAAGAGGAGCAGCAGCAAGCTCATCATTACATCTCCAGTCAACTCTGTAGTAAGAGAAAGGGGTTTTTTTTTTTGAAAGCATCAGTATAGGTAACCCTCCATCCCCCACCCCAAACTCTCTAGACAAGAAAATAAATTCATTGAAGATGAGACTGTTGCTGAACCAGTTATTTCCTGCAGCACATATGAATGTTACTTTGTGAAAATGTAACAAAACCTGAGACATCAGGTTGGAATCCCCCAGCTCTTAGTTGCACAAACCAAATTGCATAATAAATACAGTTTATTTGCTCTCAAAGTTTAATGGACTTTGAGTTTTACACTGCCATGTTTTTGGTTTTTATTAATGAAACTAAAACAATTTGCGCTTTATCTTCCAGTAGAAGAACTTCTAAATTCCATTGTAGTAAATGTCCAAAAGTTCCCTCTGTATGTCAAAGCCTCTGAATATATTCAAAATTGTGGTGGAAAACAACATTTTGTATAGTGTACAGGATATTACAAATCCAACTACAACTAGGTTAGCGATTTGAAACATCTCTTCCTAGGTCTGACTGGAAAAGTACGTGTGAAAATGACAAGACAAAGTTATTATATTGAGGTCTACCTCATGCTGAGGATTTTCACAGTGGTTTACAAGCCTCCTGTCCCAGATGTAAAATATGGTTACCAGTCTGCCTCTGTTCTCTCTCTTAAATTTTCTCATAGTTGAATACATGTGGTCTTTTATGCAAATAGATATCTATCATGACTATTTTGTACATTTGCCCTTGCAAATGGGCATATTTGAGTTTAAATATGGTAATTTCTTTCTAAAGAAAATATGGTGTAGGCAGATAATGAAACTGAATAATGTGCCTGTTCCATCTCTAAATTCTAGGATTCCATACATGTGCAAATTAGAGACCACTTGAGGAGAAACATTTGCAATATTTTAATTAATTTGATGGGTTAAAACACAAGAATCGTGGGGCATGTCTAGAAAAGTTAAATGCTCTCCCCAGCAGTGCAAATTTCTAACAGATTATTATCCCCAGAGCTCCCATAAATAAATACATAATAATAATTAATATTGTTTCTTGGGCTCAAAATGTACTTGACATCATACAATGCACATAAATAAAGACAGTCCCTACCACACAGAATAATTATCCACCAATTATGTATTCTGAATCCAGTCTCTGGTGGTGCTGTGCTTGCCTGAAGGAGCTAAGAACCCTTTTCATACAGCCACCAGTTTCTTTCTTTTCCTCTCTTTCTTCTGTTTGCTGGAAATATTTTGCTGCTAAGCCCTTCTCTGGTGAAGCTCTCAGCTACTTCTACCACAACTGCATCAGTGTTTTCCTCTGTACCAATCTCTGTATAACAGCTATCATTCTAGATCTTATCTGCAAAGCCACTGAACTCTCTTCAGTTAAATTATGATCCTCTGGGGGATAGTCTACAACTCGTTTGAGGTTCTACTGAACAGAAGAGGTGGTAAATAAAATAAATGTTAAATATGTAAATAAAATAAAGCAAATTTAATTCTGGGATAATAAGAGTGAAGGCAGACCTCCTGGAGGAGCACATGGTTTATGGAGTCACCGTTGAAGCCAAAGACTTGCATGATATGAAAAACAAATGGCACAGAAATGAGATGTGAGGGATTAGTGGAATTTGTTTCAAATACTGTAACATGTTCTAGCAAAGGACATTGACCAAAACAGGTAAGAGTTCTCTTCCTTGAGCCAGGAAAAGATAAAAGGCTCAAACCCCTCACACACACTGCAGATGAGATGAAAGGGATAAGCTAAACTTTTGTGCCAGAATATCTCTATTTCCTCTGAAATCTGGCTTTAAGCTGCTCTGAAGTAACAAATGTGAAAGAAGTATTTTTCTATACCAATTCCTAGAAGTCCTATGCATGTGTTTATTCACTTTTCCCACCAGCTGATATGCAAGAAAGAGAAGGAACTTTCCTGCAGCAGCCTGAAATGAGGAGGATTTTAGTCCCAGAACCACCTAGTAATCAGCTGTCCCAGCTGCATCCCCTCCCAAATCCTTGTGCATCCCCAGCCTTCTTGCTGGTGGTGTGAGGTGAGGAGAAGAGTAGGCTTTGACTCTGTGTGAGCACTGCTCAGCAGTGACAGTCATCCTTGAATTAGCAAAACTGTTCAGCACAGATCCAAACCATAGCCCCATACCAGCTACTGTGAAGAAAATTAACTCTCTCCCAACCCAAACCAGCTCAATGAGCGAGACAGCAAGAACAACATTTTCTCATGCAAGGTGACTGTCTGTTTAGGTATGAGTCTTTGCAGAGTAGAAGTATTCCTTCATGCTGTTTTTTTTTTTCAGTGTTTCTAAGGGATCTTTACTCAACACAATTAAGATCTGTAATAACCCACAGGGGAATGGAATCAAATATAATACTGTATGCATAAACCACAAAAAGTACTGATTAGAGATAGAAAAAAAATGTTTGATCAGATTGAAAAATGTGCTGTGAAACTGCAGAGATCTGAATTTTTTAAAGGCTTATTACCATATTGCTGTGCTCAGGGAAATAACTACACATCAGTATACATTTTAATTAAAGCATAAAGTTTTAAAACTAGATTCTACTGAGTTCTTACTCAGCATACCCAGAGGGCTCCCCTCCCTGTTTGATAAAATGTGTGATTTTACTGACCTGGAAATGTATGCTTTTCTAGCTTTTGCAAACATCTGTCCAATAGGAGTGACCTCAAGTATGAAATGCCTGTCCAGATTTATATATTTTATATGTTTTTTGTACATTTACTTTAGAGTCCCTATAATACTATTATTTTTGAGAGGCAAATATGAAATTCAGCTGTGAAATTATGAGCCTGTTAGATAAAAAAAAGAGAAGTGGTGATCAAAGAGATAAAATAGAGTATATAGTATTGATCGTTTTTTGTGATTACTGCAGAACACATGTTCATCTGGGAACCTGTGTGGGTGTACACATGTGCAATGAGCATGTTTGTTTCCCTGTTTTCATTCATATATATACATAAACAAGATTGGAAGAGCACTTTTAGTACTTCTATAAAGGGGAATACAATAAGATGTGTGCTCATCTTAGCTTTTAATGCCTAGTTTATTTGCTGAGCTGAGAGATCGGTCTCTGTAGTCTCCCTACACAGTCAGCAGTGGAAATGAAGTTTATCCCAAGGGAAATCCAGAGCACCCTTTCAAACAAGGCTATTCTGTATCAGTCTCAACATGGAACCTATTTCTCTCTTTTTGGCTAGATAAGAGATAAGCCTTTAACTTAGATCATCCTCTGTAAGCATCTAAACAAGGCAGCATGAACTACTTTTACACAAAAATTAAAGACAGTAGCTCCCTAACTAGCTTTCTAATGAAAAACTTGAATCTTTTAAATTAAAGTTGTCTGAAATTCTTGAAGAGGCTGTTTGTACCAGAGTTCTAAGTCTCAAAAATCTTCTGAGTTTTCCTTGTGTGTAATCAGCTCTGGCCTTAGAATTACCTTTAACTCTGCAAAGACTTCAGGTAATGAGTTCATCAAAGTTAAGCCTAATGCCTTAATCATAGCAAGATTAAGACCTACAAGAAAAGATATATTCTTGTAGAAAAAAAGACATTAGAGGGTGTTCATGTCAATGAATATGGAAGAGGAAATAAGGAAATAATTTATTTGTTTTGCCATTTGAAACAAAATAGCAGAATGTCTCAACAGCATTATTGATGTTTTTCTGTAATTCCTAATAATAGAAATTCGAGCAAACCCTTTTTTATTTATTTATTTTTTTTTCTCTTGCCCATCAAAGTTTCAGTAACTCATTCTGGCATCAAGAAGATGATTTAAATAGAAATAATAAACTGAAAGTATGGAGACATACATTTGGTCATCCATGAATAACTGTCTGTCATGTTCCCATACAGCTTGTTTCACACAGTTTACAAATTGTTTTACACAAAATTTCCTCCCAAGGGAAGAAAAAAGAGAATTATTACCCAGATTAAGTTGTTTGCCATAACCATTTTGCATTCAATTCATTTTGACAAGATTTTGAAGAATCCTGTTCTGTCCTTTGTTGTTTTGTTTTGTTTTGTTTTGTTTTTCTTTTGTTTGCCTGGGACCACTCATCCCTGTCTCATCTGGCTGAGGTGGGGTAGGCAGTGATGCATTGGTTGCCCTTAGCCAGTTCAGAGCTGTGTGCCTTAGACAGGCAGAACTGTCCTCTGAGGGTTTTCTCCAAGTGTATTTGTGATGAGGAGTAGTGGGACTGGACCCCGTGTTTTCACCACTGCAGATTTATAGCTAATTCCTCCATGATTTGTCTCAGTCTTGGAAAAGGTTAGAGGAAGAAATATCTAAATTTTTATTGAAGTTTGTCAAAGTAAAATTATATCATGTGAAAAAAAATCTCTGATATGCTAGGATACAAAGTTTAAAGACTAATGTTTTTCAAAAAAAAGCTCAAAAATGATTATTTTACTGTGTGATTTTCTTGTAAATACTGTTCTCAGATGTCTTTCTTGGTGTCTAAGGCATGTTTGTACTGCATTCTTCACTTTTCATGTCCAAGATCATGACTTGGCCATGACCCAAGACATTAATGAGGTGTTCACTCTTCTTTTCATTCCTCAATGGTGAGTTTTCCATGGAAGAAAAAGGACCATGAGAACTGGTGAGAAAGTGTCATGATCCTACAGGTCTCTAATTCAAATGGTGGAGTCACCAAGACTACATGGTAATCTCTGCATTGCTTCTCTCTTGCTCATTTAGGAGAGAAACTCAGCGTACTTTTTTCTGCCACCTATTACTATATGTGATTGAATTAATTTAACATTGCCTTACTGGCCTATAATATTCCCTGATGTCCCCAGATGTCTCTCCTTTTTTTTTTTTTTTTTTTTTTTTTTTAAAGTGAATTTCATGACTCTTATATTTTGCTCATTCACACTCCCTTCTCTTCAGTAATTCTTGAATCCTTTGGAAATACAATGCCTCAGACCTGCCCTCCAGCTGCAAATTCATGGCTTTAGGAAGTAGGAGGTCGGTATGTGACTCTCACTGTCTTTCTCCCACTGTTAAGCTGGGCTGTTTTTGTCAGTAGTTTCATTTCAATAGCAGGACTGCAGAATCTCCTGGAGTAGGCAGCTAAATGAGCAGTGAAAGCTGGTAGTCATGAGTCACCTGGATGCTGAAGTGTTTCTGTAACTTTTACTTTGGATAATTTTGCAGAACTAATACATCATTTTCCCACAGCATTGTTCCCAAGGGTGAGGAAAATTGATAAGATCTGCAGATAAAATTTTTAATGTGTTTACTCAACCATGTGCAACTATGTTCGGCAACATGTCAGAGAAATTTATTTTGTGTTTTTCTTTTTTTTCTTGTACTTAAATCTTCATTTTCCATGTTTGCCAGTCTATCCTAAACCAAAAGGAGGAAGAAAGGAGACTGGGCTAAGATGCTTATCAAAAAAGTTTTTTAATCAGTGTATGGAACAGAAATCTTGAAAAGATTTTTTTTTTTTTGTATTCTAGAGGAATGCAGTTGTTGGTCTTGAAGAAAAGAAGTGCAAAACCAAGTAGAGATAGTGTACCTTTACTCTAGCACCTCACAGACCAGAACAGATTTTGTGAATGCTAATACAGTGTCTCAGTGTAATGAACTTAAGCTACTTTTACTGAGAATTTTGTAGTGGTGTTGGCAGAAATTCTGGTGCAGTTTGAAAGAGCACACAGAGCATCATCTTGAGAGGGCTGAGGATAAAGTATAACATTAAGGCAAAACAGTAGATTTGTCATCTGCTTTCTGTACCATAACTTTGATGTGTTCATGGGACCCCACCTTCTTCAGAATGTGAAGCACTTACTCTCGTCTGCAAGAGAGAGCTTTCTACTTTTCTGCTTCCACAAGGAGGCTTTTCCCACCCTTCATGCCTCCTGGAGAAAAAAAAAAATTGGGGATAAAGAAAGGGAAAAATAAAGGTCTTTCCTTTAATACTTGCTACCTGCAGCAGCAATAAGGGAAGAGAACCTAAACCAAACACTCTTATTCAGGCTCCAATACTAACTGGTTGGATTCTGACCTAACTATACTCAAATCAACCACATGTCCACCTTCAAGGACTTACATCCACATATCCAGTAACTGACTCCTGAAGCATGGAAAGAGCAGAGCTGATCTGCAGCTGAGCCGGACATTGTCAAAAACTTAAATGATTTATTAATTATTTGTTGCCTAACGAATGAACTTGCTTAAAGAACAGCATAGCATTTCCACAGCACCATACATATTCAAAGCAGTGTCCAAACAGGAACTGTTTAATTAATTCTTACAATACCCCCTATGAAGTAGTTAAGTAAGTTAATGAGAGTTCACAGGCTCTCAGGATTGATTAGAGCAGGCAAGCAAGGAAGTATTTTGCTCAGTTAATGATATGAATGGATAGATGAATGAAGTGGGAGGGAAAGATTCAGCTTATACAGCTCTCAAGTTTACAAGATAAAGTCTTTAAGGAATTGAAATTGCTATCATCAGTATTAAATTAAAGCTGTCCTTTAAGTGTCACTCACATTATGTTTATATATTTTTTTTATTCCTGGGAAGAGTATAATTTATTTTTTTTTCATCAGTTAGCACTATTCTATTTTAATGACTTTCACAGAGGTTTACTCCCCAAAATAATATTTTGTTTATCACACAGACAGAAGGCTGTGAGTGATACTGTCAATTATTCTTTCTCTTTGGAAACTTTCAGGTAAAATGGTAGCAAAGATACTGTCACTCAACAGAGGTTTAACATTTTAGTCGGTGTCCTTCACTGAAATGAAATAAAAATGAAAATTAAAAATAACAATTCAAAAGAAAGAAAGAGGAATAATGGTAATGATGATATAAAACAAGCTCAAAATAAATTTGGATAAACAATAATCCAAAGAAAAAGAATAATTTCCCTTCTCACCCTAGATTTTCTTCACTTATTAGCTTAGTTTAAGAGCTTAAGAATGCATAAAGGATCTATATGGTAAAGATAAATAATGGGGCTCCTGAAATGATCAGTGTATTGATAAAAGTAAATGTAAATCAAAATTTCACCTATTCTTGGTTTCAGTCACCTTCCACTCAGCAGCCAAGACTTATGTGACAGTGGCTCCTTCTCTCCATCTGGACTGACTGTCACAGTCAGAACTGTAAGAGCTGACTATTATTTATGAATGTAGGGGCAAAAACTGTGTGAGCAAGATGCTTTTAAGAAGCTGCTTCTGGGAACTACTGCATTAGACTTTCTTAGAAAGTATTTCAGCATCTAAAACCCATGATGGTAGAAAAGACAGAGGGGAATCTGCAAAACCAGGTTATTTAAAGAATGATCTTTTATAATTTCAAACTTGACATCACAGAGCAGTGATCTTCTTGAGGAGTTGCAAGATATGGCTCCTGCTTTTCTCCCCTAGTTTCCTTTCCAAGAAGAAATGTTGTAGGGCAGAGGTTACTTAGTAACTCAGAGAAGCTCTACAAATAAAAATTATGGAAGGTTGTTCTTTTTCTATTTGAAGAAATTGCCTGAAGCAAAGAGTTTTTTTAGTCGGGTTTGAAACTCTACACACATTACATTGCTGATACTCTTTTCCATTTCTTATATTTCAATTCCTGCTATTTTCTATTTATGTCTCTTTTTTTTTTTTTTTTTTTTTTTTTTTTTTTTTTTTTTTTTTTTTTTTTTTTTTTTTTTTTTTTTTTTTTTTTTACCTGAGTCACATAATTTACAAAAGTCCATTAGCAGAAATCTTTTGATAGTCTTTATTTTCTGCTACCTTAGCAAAAAGTAACTCTCAAGGTATTTTCCCCTCCTGTAGCTTAAACTGATTAACATTTTCTGGAGATCTATAGAAAAAAAATCCTCTCAAAATAAGGATATGTTGGTGCATTATGCAAATATTTAAATAGGATATTGGTAGATGTGTACTGAACTTTTGTGGGGTGAGAAAGTGTAACAGATTTATTTGATCCTCTGCTGTGTTCGTTATTGAGATATCACAGGGCAAAACACTTGAAAAGATGCATTTGAGAGTAACTAGTGAAACTTTCTTTGTACCCATGAAAAACACTTCAAAAGGTGCATGCTCATAGGTCAAATTTATTTTCCTTTCGCTGAGAGCTGAACTGTGGGACCATGGAAGATTGAGCCGCGGTCTTCACTTTCCCACACAAAAGGACATGGGAAATTTTTTAACCATTAGAAATGGTTTCACTCAGAGGAAAGAGTGGTCAAACAATATTCTGCATCCCATTCTAAAAGTGTCATAGGACAGAAAATAGGTACACAGTGGGCAAACTTAGCTCTTGTCCAGTACGTATTCAGCTCTGAGATATATAATATTAAATGTACTCTAATTGTATTTTTGAATGAGAAAAAAATGATAGAAAAGGTATCAATACCTTGATCTGATCTAGGCACCTGAGACAGATCAGAGGACAAGTTATTAAATTTATTTTACCTTAAACCTCATAATTTTCTCTTCACTGGTTGTGATAGAAGCCTAGGCTATTTAGCTGAGATGTAGATGGCTACAGCGTGCATATGCAGGGCTTCATTCTTTTAGTGGATAGAGGACACATAGTGGAACATACACAGTAGATATATATGTCATCATATAATAACCTTCATAATTCATAAATTCATTCAGTGTAAGTGTCTAGTCCTGTCTGAGATGTCCCAGACATACAGACCCAACCTGCATGGCAGTGTGGGTGCTACAGGACTTATGAATAAACAGATCAGGTTGTCTAGGGCATGTGAGTGCTTTATCTCTGGAAACCTCTTTGGGATAAACTAAGCTGAGACACAAGTTCACATGATTTTATAATCTGATGTTCTTCTCTATGTTCTTTGGTAGCCTTCTGCAGTAACTGTAAAAGCACCAAAAAAACTGAGCAGTCAAAGCAGCAGTTTATTACCTTTCACAAACTAAATCCCTACCCCCTCTTTAGAGTGAGATTCAGTTGCCTACACCTAAACACTGATTGCCATTTTAGGCACCACAGGATATCTGCTGAACCTCTATCAGAAGGCATCAAGTGTCCAAGATCAGCATGGGATCTCCCACCTTCACGCATGGATTTTAAATGTCCTTGGGTCTTCAAAATGACACTGGATTCCTATATGAGACAATCAAATCCTCCCTAGTTACTTCAGAGCTTGGAACCCCATCAGCTGTGTAAAATGAAAGAAAAGAACCTCCTGAAATTTAGAATAACACCAGCGATATGGACATAATGAAGAACTTTGTTTGTAAAATTCATTTGGTTGAAGGGAAAAAACTCACCATAATTTCTCTGACAAAATACTCAGATCATTAAATGCATTCTCATATGGGTAAAGGGGAAAAAAAAAAAGAACACAACAACTCAAAAAATCTAGCTTATGACAACCAAAGAATAAAAATAGACTTCAAAGGCACAAAGAAACATCAGCTCTGTCTAACACTGATCTGTTCTAAGGAGGTTTTTTTCCCCTTAATTACTTGCTTTTCCTTTTTTTTTTCCCCCTAATCTATTTCTTTTACACAAATTTTCTTTTCCATATTTTCCTCTACCAAAATCATTATCATGACTAGCTTAAGGAACAGAAATTAAGAAATTAAGATGTATATAGATCAGTCAGGTGCAGCTACTATTTGAAAAAGCTCAGGAGCAACACATATGGTTGTAACATCAGTATATGAGCAGTTTTCTATTACAATATAACAGACCTGACAAGTGCACTGTACTGTACAGTGAGATGGCAATTTATTTATGTACAATACATAGGGATGCAGGGCCTCAGACTATATTGAAAATATGCATATGCTTTTTTATTGAACTAAAAAGTAAATGAGGTCAGGTGATATATTTGTAGCTTGCAAGTATTTTAAAATTATCAGAATTCTTGAGCAAATGTCACCGAACTTAAAGTGATTTGGACATTTCCTTTGATTGCTTTCTACCCATTAATTCAATGAAAAGTTTGTTTCCTGAACCGAAGGGAGTGCAGTGCTACTGCTGAGCTTTAACTGTAGAACTGGACGTTCCTTAAATGTTTCATTTCTGTTTCATTCAAAGCAAAGAAAAGAAAACCCTCTCTGCAGACACAAAAGTATGCATGACACTTGCACATTCTTTCAGACTGTTCCAGTGAGTTGTACTTAGTCTGAATAAAAAATGTGACTTTTCGCTGCCTGATTTGGAGCAGAGTTTCTTGTCCCAAATTATTCCAAATCAGACAAAGAAGAAAATTGAAAAATAGCCTCCCATGTTCCAGGCAGCACCAAACCCAATCTATAGCACCTGGCAATGTCACTGACAAAGCTTCCTCATGTGCCAGTCTACGTCTCATTAAAACTGCTTTTCTGTCAACCTTTTTAACAGAAAGATATACTTTTGTGATATTTCAATTAGTTGTAGTGCTAATAAATAAAACATGAAGATAGAAATGTTGCTCTTGCTGGACTCTGTGTTGTGCTTTTTTCAATAGTGGTTCAGAAGTTGCTGCATTTGTCTTCAGGCAGCAGACACTGCTCAACAGAGGGGTCACTGATACCGGTGTTATCCTGTACAGAGCTTTGCTGAACCAGTCTGCAGCTTCAGAGAAGTGTTTTTCAGGAATTCGTAAATGCAGTTCTCCTTGCACCCAACCTGTGTGGCATCTGTGGCAGAAAACAGTAAACGGCCCCAGGAAGATGCATGGAAGCTTGTGTGCCCTGTTCCAGTGATCTCATGTTCCTATGTGATTTAGTAACAATACCAGTATTCCAGCCAGAACCATTAAAATGCCAGCACTGCTAGAGACAGAGAAAAAAGGGGGAATGCCACAGCTTTGCCTAACTTTCTGCAGAGTCCAGAGGTGGGCCGTCAAGATGATTAGAGGGATGGAGCACATCTCCTATGAGGAAAGGCTGAGGGAGGCTGGATTGTTCAGCCTACGGAAGAGAAGGCTTCAGGGCAAACTAATTGCAGCCTTTCAGTACCTGAAGGGAGACCACAAGAAAGAGACTTTTTACAAGAGCATGTAGTGACAGGACAAGGCTGAATGGCTTCAAACTGAAAGAGAGTAGGTTGAGGTAAGATATAAGGAAGAAATTCTTCACTGTGAGGGTGGTGAGGCACTGGAACATGTTGCTCAGGGAAGTTCTGGATGCCCCACTACTGGAAGTGTTTAAGACCAGGTTGGATGGAGCTCTGATCAACCTGGTCTAGTGGAAGGTGTTCCTGCCCATGGTAGAGGTGTGTTGGAACTAGGTGATTTTTTCAAGTCCCTTCTAACCCAGGCTGTTCTATGATTCCATGATTGTTTGTCTGAGATATGTTAGAGCAATAATATATCTGACCAAAGTGAAATTTCAGCACATTGCCCTGAACCACTCTAGGACACTGTGATTTATATTTTTTTTTATAGTATGAATAATGCAAGTCTTAGAGCAAGGAACATTTGCAAGTGAAACTCTTTATAAGCAAAAATTAACAGATCTAAATTTAGTTATCCCAGATAAGGTAAAAATAAACATCATATTACTGAAGCATAAAGCCAAAGAACAGCAATTTCTATCTATGCTGAATCTTTGTAGTCTCTTCACCAAACAATACACAGCCTAGGAAACAAATCTGTATTGGTGGCATAAATACTCAGATGAGTATTGTTGTTTTCCACACTATAACACCCTTCTAGAAACTGAGACTATGAAATATTTTTGCTGATTATAAACTAATGAATATTAAGAGGTTTTACAAATGCATACCCTCCGAATAATTTTAAGAAAACAATAGAAAAAAATACAGTCCTACCTAGTAGATCAGTGTGATATACTCCTTTCAGAGGTATTACAGTATGACAAACATATTTTGCAGAGCACTATCATTTCAGATCAGTATTGTTTTACTTTGGGATACATAAAGTGAAAAGGTAATTTTAGAGAGACAGACATTTATTTCATCAGTCAAAGGCCAAGCATAGATTTTGGAGAGAAATACATCTCTTCAGCCTCTTTTTCTGATAAGGCTTTGTAAACGTTATAGTCAGTAAGCCTGGGTAGTTTAGAAAACCTACTGAGTTATAACAGATTATAAATTCCCGAGGTTCCCCTAAAACGTATGACACATCATGAGAAAGAACTTTTTTGGCAAATCCAGAACAAAAATGCAAAATGTACTTATAATTCCAGCCTCAAAAAACCCCACATTTATAGAGGTACTGACTTCACGTGAGCAATGTCTTGCCAAGTCAAGATCTTCTGACAGAATCACAGCAATATATTAATAATGTATCTACAACTTTATTTAATATTTACTTTGTATTCTTGGATTAATAATCTCAGAAATAAACTGACTTCTGGAAGTACATTACTAGCCTTCTACAGAGATCTTCTAAAAGATAAAATGTTTTCCCTGAAACAAAAAAAAAGATGAAATAACTTTATTGTTCACCTCCCCAGAGACATAAGTAATTATTTTCACAGCATTCAGTAGAGAGGGAGTGATGGTTGGCACTTAGAGAAGAAGTAGGAGCAATTTGTGTCTGAGTAAGGACTACAACGTCATTTATACATTAAAGATAATTATCATGCTAATTCCCCTACTGAATGAAAACCATCACTGTATTTAACACACAGGAAAAGAATGAATCCCAAATGCTATTTGTAATTAACTGTTAGCTATTGATTGTCTTCAGAAAACATCAATAAAAAAATCAAAACTAGAAGGAATGAGCTTGCTGAGCTCACTTACAGGAAGATGTGTTTTCTTTTCCCTGATCAGAAATGGTGTCCATTAACACGACGACATAAAAGTGTGTTTTAACCATGGGTTTGTAACCAAAACATGGCATCATTCCTGCAGCAGACTGTGTCCTCATCTTAAAAAGTGTTTTTAAAGTGCTATCACTTCCAAGATCATGAAAACTTAAATTAGACAAAGGCTACACTCCTCATGGTATGACTTTATATGATATGCTCCATAGTATTCTTGAATGCTGTCACTGTTAAAAGTATTCAGCAAGAAAGACATTCATAGAAAAAATTATCTGAATAATAGCAGATATATTATGGGTAAGATAGGGAATCACTCTTTTGGGTACCTAAAAATCAAAGGAGGGACATTTTGTAGTTTACTGCAGCAGATAGTTGTCTCTTGTTTACTAATTGAATGTGAACAGAATCCCAGAATCACAGAATATACTTAATTGGAAGGGACTCACAAGGATCATGGAGTCCAACTCTTAGCCCTGCACAGGACCATCCCTAAGAGTCACACCATGTGTCTAGGAGTATTTTATAGTCTAGATTTAGCTAAGTTTTACCTCTAGGTGTCTTAAGATAAGAGCACACACCACTGGAATGAATGAAGGGGATGAGAGGAAGAGTCAATTGGGATCTGATTCTGCTTTGAGAGCTGCAAAGGGGACACTTGACACCCTGCAGGAACAGGACAAGAAGGTTATATTCTCCAAGTTATTCTTTCAGACTCCATCTATTTTCAGCTCAGGGGATTTCCTGAACCAAGTTGGGTTTCTATATTTTTTGTAACTTTGTTGGATTTTTTTCCATCTTTTCTGCTATTTGTTCCATTTTCCCTTGATCCCAGGGTCATAAGGCCTTCTGTCAGTGGTTACTCAAGCTCTGCTAGGCACTACATGAAGGAAAAACAACTTAAGGACATTTAACTGCTTAAGTTCACTTGATCCTTCTTGCACAACAAAAATATACAGAGGAAGTATTATTTTCTGAGGTAGATTTGTCATAGGAGTAAGTATGACGCTAAATGATTTATTTTGTATTTGCTATTGATCAAACTAACATGTACTTCCTAGCAGTCTCATATTCATATAGTCTGTAAATTCTCTTATAATCCTATTAAATAGTATATACGTGTGTTCATTTACATGTGTGTAGGTAGATATATATCCCCATATGTAGAGATATAGCCCTATTAAAACTAAAAGCAATTGTCAAGAACTAGCAGTTACAGTGTGTGTACGGTTTACAAAGTGTACTTATACTACATTCATCATTACAACATTGTAACGGGCAGTTTACCATACCAGTGAAAATTTGTGTGGTTCAAAAATGCTTCTTATTATTAAACCTATGAGATGTCATTTGAAAAGAAGTGTGCGTAGCACTATATATCTTCTTTTTCTTACAAATTTCATTACTCTGTCTCCTCCAGCTCGAGCAAAGGAAGGCTAAAATGATGTGCAGAAAGTAGCTCAGTTCCTGTTGAAGTGCTCCTGCTGCTTTTGTTTACTGCTGTAAATGCACGAAATTGTGAATACGAGATTAAAAAAGTCATACATTTAACTTTTTGAAATGATGCCTTTTCCATACATTTTTACTCCTGCTTACCTAGTGTCAGCCCTAAGGCATTCGGTGTCTTGCAATGGATTATTACAGATTGATACCTGTATAAATGGTAGCTGTATCTACTCCCTGGTTTCTTTAACCTTAGAAGTCACAGGGTCTTATCTATTTTGTTATGTTATAGCTTATGTGTATCTGTGTCATGTTAGTTAGAGGTGACAAATGAAATATTTGTCTGTTTGCCAGTGGTCAAGTTATTTGTTCATACCTGTTCCTCTTTCCAACTTCATTTTGCCTGCTGAGATGAGTTGACATGAGATTTTGTTTATCTTGAGACGAGTAACCTTTTCTTCCCTTGTGCAAACACTGAAATCAGGCTAGAGTTGATAGCAGGTATTTTGCACAACTTTGTCACTGATGGGTTCTATGTGTCATGTTGGGGTCAAGACATAGTAATTTTCATGCTTTCTATAAGCAGACAGTCCTCCCATTGGCTTTTGCAGGTTGTTCTGGCAAGTCTTGTACCTGACTTAATACCAAATAGGTTTAGTTCTTTTTGTTTGTGTTGGGTGTTATCAGTGAACTTCATAAAACCAGGAGAAGCAAATTCTACATCAATATTTAAAACTTTTATGCTGTTTTCATTTGTGCCTATAGTACCATATCCAGAAATTGATCTTGCACATGCAGTTTATGACGCAACTTCTGCAAGGCTTTTTTTTTTTTCTTTTTTTTCTTTTTTTTTTTTAATGGTGAAATCAACCCAGGGTACTACATGGAGGTTTTCAGAACAGCATTAGAGAGTGGAATCAATATCAGACATGACTAGTGTTTATGAAGTCTATTTTGAGAAAAGACAAAAAAATTGTAAAACCATTCCTTGTAGTTCTGGATTTCTTGGGAGACAGTATGTTGTTCCAGTATGTTGTTCCAGTCTGAAGAAATATAATCAATGCTTAAATTGAAAAGATCTCCCAGAAGGTCTCTTTTCCAAGTCTATTTGAAAAAAAAAATAACTTGCATGAATTTCTCAGTTTTGTTTCAAATTCAAAACTGAGACAGGTTATTCCCAAGGCTCACAGGTGTGCGCAGATAAACATGGAATCACTTCAAAGAGCTCTAACTCTATCAAAGCTAGTATTGTGTGGGGCAAACTGAGCAAAACCATAGTCCTTTAGTTTGCTAAAAGAGTAGAAGATCTGACATAAAATATTATTTAGCATGTATCTAACAAATTCTTGAGGGTAGGGGTATCCACTTGTTCTATCTGGATTTTTACAATCAAGATGAATGCTTTCATTTTCCAGAGACACAATTCAAAGCTAAACTGAAGCTAAGAGAATTTGTATCAGATCCTATAAAAAAAAAAAAAAAAGGAAAAATGTTTTGCATACCATGATATCAATCTTAACTAAAAAAAAAAAAAATAACAAGACTTGAATCTTGTAATTTTTCTCCTTCAAATTTCTGTATCCAGCTCTATAAGCAGATGTGCAATTATCAGTTGGGAACCTACAATTATACTTTTCATGGTATCTGTCACGTTCAAACATGCAGGTCTTCAGATTCCAATTTAGTCATGCAAACTTTGACTCAGCAAAGTCCTGAAGACATTACACCTTTGTTTATTTGCTTGAATTCAGGCATTAAACACTTTTCTAATTTGGGACCTCCTTTTGTTTCATCTGCTCTGTTGTATCTGCTGACATATAAGTAAACATTTGTAGGACAAGCACAACGTGAGTTAGATGTTATGCTGATGGAGGGCAGGCCTGTTTACCTTCACCA
The DNA here is from genome assembly GCF_003031625.1 of Empidonax traillii. Classification (NCBI taxonomy): domain Eukaryota; kingdom Metazoa; phylum Chordata; class Aves; order Passeriformes; family Tyrannidae; genus Empidonax; species Empidonax traillii. Next base: position 855,953 of record NW_020955484.1, on the reverse strand, counting down.
GACTTTTTGCAGAGTCCAAAGGTTTTGCTGTGGCTGTAGCAATCTTTACTGATCATTTTGGGCGAAAAAGGATGTCTAAATGTTCCCTTTGGCAAAGAGAGTTTTATCAAGAAGGATCCATTGGAAGCAGGCCTGCTAAAGTCACACACAGATGAGTGTCTTCCTCTGCTAGAATAAGCAGTAATCCTCAACACAAAGAAAAAAAAAAAAAGACTTAATTAGTTACAAGTCATCAAGCCATAAAATGAAAGTTCCAAAAATTTTATTGCAAGGTCCTTGATTATGAATGTAAGATAAAGCAAGACTATGGGAAGGAATTAATCACAATATAAAGTCAGAGTACGGGGATTTAAAATTTTGAAGTTTTTAAAAATTAAAGTTTTCTGTCAAAATCCTCTCAAAAAAAAAAAAAAAGTCCCATAGTACTTATTATCTCTTTTGGACCTATTTTCAAAGATTAAAGATGATTACCTAGAGGGCAATGTTCATAAATGATAGTCCCACCTATTAAGATATGCTTGGTTTACCAAAACAAGTAATGATGAGTAGCCAAGGGAAATTGAATGGACGAAAACTACTTACTGTCCATAATATACCAGAAATGAAGTAATAAATAATTCTTTCCAAAATATAAATAAAAATACTTCAATCAACTAGAAAAGGGAGATTTAAGCAAATAAATTTTTCAGACATTTTATTAAGGTAAACAGAGGTGTCCAAATTGCCCTTATAATTGACCTTTTAAAAGAAGTAATGAATGACTACCCCAGCAAACACCAGGATCTAAAAAAGGTGGTAATTTTGTCTGCATGTTTTGAAACACAAATGTCTCTGCTTAAAAAAAATTCTCAGAATATAACACAGCAAAGACAACTAAAAAGTTCAAAATTAAGGGGAAAATCAAAGCACAAATGTCCTTTCTCAAAATTTGTATCATACTGTAAGGTTTCCACACAAACATGCACTATTTTATATTATGTGAATCTACATGTCTGTAATGTTTCAAATACAAGTTTTTAATCACAATTTTTCAAAAACAAATGTACAAAGTTCACCAAAGCTCAGGCAGAGTGAGAAGAGGTCCAGGGAGTGAGAGCCATCCTTACAGGGGGTTCCTGAGTCCAAGATCACCCAAGCAGCAGCCTCGTTATCCAGAAGCCTTCAAGCAGCCAAGTGGGAGAGGAGGGGGCAGTGCCAAGAGTGACTGAGGGGAATTTAAATGGTTCTAGGGAGACCAGGAAATTTAAATGGTTCCAGGAAGCAAGGTCAAGTGACATGGGAAGAATATAGAGATCCTGCTTGCCACTGTAGAGAGAATATTCATATGGCTAACTCTCAGCAGGAGTTGAAGTTGGCCAGAAATGTAGGGGACAACAAAAAGAGTTTTTTTCAAATGCATTAATGACAATAGGCAGCATAGAAATATCATCAGCCTGTTACAGGATGAGGATGATTACCTCACAAACCCTCAGAGAGGGGACAGTTGATTTGAAGCTGTAGAACATTATCCGAGGTTTCAAGAAGGGCAGGAAAGTGGATCCTGGAAACTACAGGCCTGTCAGTCTGTTCAGTACCTAGTAAAGTTATGGAGAAGATTATTCTGTGAGGTATTGAAAAACACTTGAAAGACAACGCAATCATCAGTCACAGTCAGCATGGCTTCTTGAGAGGAAAGTCCTTACTTTTCAAATCTGATTTCCTGCTATGATAAGGTAACCCACCTAGCTCATGGAGAGAAGCCAGTTGATGTCATCTTTTTTGATTTCAGTAAAGCTTTCAGAACTGTCTCTCACAGGATCCTTCTGGACAAAATGTCCAGCACACAGCTGGATAAACATATCATGTGGTGGGTGAACAATTGGCTCACAGGTTGAGCACAGAGGGTAATAGTGAATGAGGGAACATCAGACTGGAGACCTGTCACTAGTGGGGTTCAACAGGACTCCGTCTTAGGCCTTGTGCTCTTCAATATCTTCATGAATTACTGGAGGAGATACTGAGCAAGCATGCAGATGACACAAAATTGGGATGAGCTGTTGATTCTCTTGAAGGCAGGGAAGCCCTGCAGAGAGACCTCGACAAATTAGAGGACTGGGCAATCACCAACCATATGAAGTTCAACAGGGGAAAGTGCAGGATTCTGCACTTCGGATGAGGCAGCCCTGGAGGTTGGAAAGCAGTGCCATGGAAAGTGACCTGAGGGTCCTGCTCAATGGCAAATTGAATATGAGTCAGCAGTGCACTGGCAGCCAAGAGGGTCAACTGTGTCCTGGAGGGCATCAGGCAAAGCATGGCCAGCCAGTCAAGGGAGGAGATTGTCCCACTCTGCTCTGCACTGGTGCGGCCTCACCTGGAATATTGTGTGCAGTTTTGGGCACTGCAATATAAGAAAGATATTAAACTATTAGAGAGCATCCAGTGATGCAAGGAAGATGTTGAAGGGCCTTGAGGGGAAGCTGAGGTCACTTGGTCTGTTCAGCCTGGAGAAGAGGAAACTGAGGGGAGACCTCATCACAGTCTGCAACTTCTTTGTGGGGGGAAAGAGGAGGGGCAGGCACTGATCTCTTTTCTCTAGTTACCAGTGACAGTACTCAAGGGAATGACCTGAAGTTGTGTCAGGGAAGGTTTAAGTTGGATATTAGAAAAAGATTCTTCAGTCAGAGTGCTTGGGCACTGGAACAGGCGCCCAAGAGAAGTGGTCACAGCCCCAAGCTTGACAGAGTTGAAGAAGTGTCTGAATGATACTGTCAGGCACATGGTGTGACTTTTGGGGATGGTCCTGTGCAGGGCTAAGTGTTGGACTTTATGGTCCTTGGGGATCCCTTACAACTCGGCATGTTCTGTAATTCTCTGAAGTATATGAGGTCACAGTAAATTAGTGGATCTCTTCTGATCAACACAAGTTCAGAATTTCTCTCATAATAATTTTTTATGCAGCTGGTAATTTCCATCTTTCAAGTATCATCTCCCATTTCAAATCATTCTTTGGTACTCAGGCAGTTGTTCCAACTTTTATTTTTTTAAAAACATGATATCACATGTAATACACAAACATTTTTAACAACTGATAAATTAGTTCTTCTTAGTATTTACAGACTGATATTTTGAGCCTAAGGCAAGTAAAGGCAAGTACAAGGTTAGGATTTTGTGTTTTCTTTTTAAAAGGGTAGATCAGTAACCAAGGTACAGGTAATCCTTTATAGAAAGTCTTGAAATTACAGTCTCTACCTAATAAACAGCATGCTCAAAATCCTAATGCAGGCATTGTTTTCCTTCATTTCTCTGAATAGAGAAAACTTAATGAAATTGAGAACAAATTTCATGTTTTAGCTTTTGCATAATGAGCTACAGATTTCCTTGTGATCTTCACAAAGGATCTTCTGGATTTAACAAGTCCTGATCAGTAATGCAGACACACTAGATACTCCTCACACCGTAGATGAAAGGTCAAACCGTAGTCCATTACATACCATCTATTTCTTGGTAGTGCTCTTCCACTGCTGTTGGAGAAGGCGGTCTGTTTAAAAATGAATGGGCCTTTAGAATGTGATAAAACATCTTTAAGTCTGCCCATTCTGACTGTAACCATGTCTGTAGACATTGCAACAGATTTCTGAATTCTTATTCCAGATTTATAGGAACATAAATAAAATTAATTTTCAGCCTATTGACTCCTACTTTATTCTATCCATTCAAATATTATAAATTTAAAATAATACATCTACATTCACTTTTTTGGGGAAAAAAATCTAACATGAACATCCTCATTTCTTTGTACACCAGGTGCTCAGCTGAATTGATTGATAGAACTCAGCTGAAATCAGAGGAGCTTAAGCAGTTAACATAACTAAGCATCTGGCTCCCGGTCTCCACCTTGTGAAAGTTTTTTGATTTTTTTTTTTTCCCCTTTCTGATAATGAGTTGACATTAATTTTCTGTGTCTTGACAGGTCAGAAGCACTCATGCAAATGACTTGTGTGTAAACACACCTGACTGTGTATCGGTGCAGAACACTCAGGCCATTTGCAACAGGGAAAGAAAGAGAGTGAAAAAGTGGGGAGGGGAATACTAAAACGCTGGCTGATCTTATTTAGTGATTGATAGCTCTGCTTTTATTGGTGCGGTGGGAACTGTCAGAGTGGCCTGGGCAGAACACAGCTGCTGGCTCTGCACTCCTTGAGCAGCCTCGGCTGCTGCCCTTAGGGCAAGCCAGGTGGTTGTGGATCTTTGCTGGGATCTTTGCTGGAACTCACCGACTCTGGCTTCAGATGTGGGCCACTCTTGCACACTTCTCAAGGGGCATATATGATTAGCTCCTAGAAACTCTCCAAAACAACATCTGAAAAATTATGCCTGCCATAAGTGCTTGGTGATTAAAAAGAGAAAGGTGGGGAAAAACAGCACAAAACAACAGCAAACCTAAACCAATACAAGCTGTTAAGGAAGAAGTGTTTAGAAAAGCTTGGCTGTAATTGTGCAGGTGCAGAGGTTGGGTAAATGCCAGGTCATGCTGATGCCACAGGGTTTGCATTAACATTTGTCAGGATTGAGCAGTTTCTGGGGCGAAAAAAGCCACAACCCACCAATGATTTTAGTATCAGTCAGCTGGCAATGACTTTCAAAGTTTAGAGTAAAATTCTTTGTGTGGAGCACTGTCACTGAAATCCCACCCCAGGAGAAAGGAGACTTGCAGGTTATAGCTGTTTCTTTTTCATGAGTGTGCTGTCAGACAGAGTAGCAATTTGACTTCTGAACTAAAGAAAGCAGATTTTATATTCTGACAGTATCAGAAGAGTATTTTCAAAATACTTTTAAGAAAAAAAAGTCATAAACCAATCTCCCTTGAAGACAAGGAAGAAAGCCTTTTTAACTTTGATGGAGCAGACCTAGGCCCTAGGGAATTAAGACTCCATAGCATGAACTTCTATGTCTTCTTCTCTATTAATTATGAAGCAGACATCCAGAATTTTTGGTTTTGTTCATTTGGTGCAGCCAGGGGGTGGTACAGTTTGGGTCCTCAGAAGAAAGGCTACCTGTAGTAAAAAAAAAAAAAAAAAAAAAAAAATCTGGAAAGGGTTGTACCAACATAATGGTTAAACCACGTTTGCCCAAAAAGAACACAAAGGGGGACCACCACGTTGTCACAAACATGGGTACATGATTTGTAGAATTTCTGTGAATCTTGAAAAGTAAGAGACTTCAGAGAAGTTCACAGAAGTTTTTTAAGCCAGACCATACACCAAATGACTATCATTTTTGCAGATATTTATGCAACTTGTTTTTAAGTCTGTTTTCCTCCCTAGCTGAGCAGACTATAGCTTTCAAAATGTATAAAAACCAAAGCCGATTTTTTTATTCCTTAATGAAAAATGGTCATTTTCTTTGGTTCAGAGCCAGTAGCCTTTATTTTATTACTTACTAACAGAAAGTGGGTTTTATTTATCTAATTGTGATTGTTACTAGTTATTTTCACCACTGATTGTTTAAAATAAAAGCACAGTTCAGAAAGTGGGGCATCTGCAGCATCCTAATTTAAGATATAGAATCACAAGTTACATGTGATGCTGAAACCTGCCAGACTCCCTGCAGTTCCTGCTTTCATTTCTGTCAGCTGCAAATCAAGATGCCCATAATTGTAGAAACAGATTCTTTGCAGATCTTATCAACTACAGGAAGTAGCTGATTCATCAAAAATGGCTTTCAAAATGGTGAGAAAAATCTAATTGTGAAAATGCTTCAGTATTTGCTGTGATATTGTGCAGTGGCTTCACTACATTTTAGCATTATTATTTAGTAATGAAACCTGTCTTCTGCCCTCCTGCCAGAACACAATTTCTGTTTTCCCATCCTCAGTATGAAGAGCATGGGTTTGTTTGATGTTATGTTCACTACTCAAACCTTGTCTCTGAAGAAAGGTAGCAGAAAAGGATTTCTCCTTCTAGCACAACTGCTCAGTGTGGAGGCAGAGAGCTTAATGTCTCAGAGAGCAACCTTTTTATCTTCCATACCCCTGCTATTTGCAGTGATGCTTGCAACAAATCCTTTACCTCAGATGCTTAACAGAACAACTGAAGTGCTGCCTAGATATGTATCCCCCAAGAAATAGAGACATGGCACCTAGACATCATGGTAGGAGATTACTCCTCTGTGGTACGAACATTCATCCTGTTTTATACATGAGAAAGTCACAGAGAAGTCAAAGGTATATGCCACACTAAAGAGACTGGTGACACCCTCAAAGACCTGACAATCCATCCCTCATGAATCTTAAATATCAAAATGACATTGAAATCATATTCCTTGTTCAGACTTATCTGCATTACAATGCAGAAATTTATTCATACTCTTTTAACATGGGTTTTATTCACAGGATGACTTAGACTACAGAACTGACATAACTGTTATTGTAAGGCCCTATAAAAAGGTAGTGGTTTTTACTTCAGTTTCTTGTGAAGGATGAGGAAAACAAGGCACAGCTTTCTTCTTGAGGTCTTTGTTGTCCAGCCCTAATTGCCTGTACCTATCTGGGAGACAGAAAAATCAGAAAAATTTAAACTTCCACCATTAGAATGATGCATAAGTGGAGTGGAGGGGCCTAGGAATGTTTTCTTTCTACTAATTACTTCCTAAATTTTTATTTTCAGAAAATGTAAGTAGGCAAGGGGACAAAGAGGATGAATTTACAGACAGAGTGCAGAACCCATGGTGACAACGTGCTGAAACAGCCAAAATGCAACAGCATTTCAAGGAAGACTGGTCCTTTTTTTTAAAGGAATAACATTTAGCATATTGTATGCTCTACTTACATGTTGGCTTATGCTGACACAAAGAGTGCTGGAATCAGATGAAGCCAGGCACAAAAACTAAGACTGAGATCAAATCGTCACTTAGCAGGTTATCTTTGAACTTCTCATAATGGAGTTTCTTACTTCAAAACTTTTAGTAATTGAAGGGAGAATAAGGTTGCAACAACCCCGTGGGAGATGGTTTGGTCACTGGGGATCAAAAAATTAATTTTATAGTCATTTTTTTACCAGTGCCTAACTACTACAGAACGAAATGAAGAACCCTTCCCTAACTAAAGCTTATGTGCTATTCAGTGGGTATCTGATTTTTATCATAATCATAGCTTCATATGCATATATAAGGTCTTTCTTTTGTTACTCTGCACTCCTCCTTACAATTCGTTCCTGTTTTCTGCCTCGTACAAAGATAATACAGACTGTTATCTTAGTGCAATACACAGAATAAGATCTCAAAGATTTAGTAAAGGACAGCATGTATCTTGATCTTTGTAGTTCAGTTACTTGTTTAATTGTGTTGTCCAGTTGGTGTAATTAACATTCAGTGTTTCCAGCAAGGATCTCCATCTTTCCTGGAATGTCAAAAGTGAAGGAGGAGGGGGGTGAAGGTCTGGGGACTTGCAACATGATTTTCGTTCCTCAAATTTATCAATTTACTTGTAGTCATAAGTCATAATTACAAGACACGAAACGTATTTGTGCAGTGCTGACAGTTCCAACTTTTTAATAAGGTCCTGGTAATTTGGTATCTGATATATAATTTGTTTGTTTACTTTCACTTTAATCTTCCATGCAGTTATGGAGATATTTATATCACAGACAATCTCACCAATCTTTCAAAAGATGTTGAAAAATCTTAGAAAACAAATCTGATGAGATATTTACTGAGTGGTATATAAATGTCTTTCTAACTAAGAACTCCAGCAAAAGATACGTTTGAGAAAGTAGTCTATATCTTGATTTGCATTTCTTCACATTCCAAAAACAATACGCATATATCTTTTCAAGGCTTCCAAGTAATCAGGAAAATGCTGCCTTTGACATCTTTTCAAGGCTTCCAAGTAAAGAGGAAGGTGCTGGCTTTGTGTGTAAATAATAGTTTGTAACCACACTCTACTTAAAGCAACAGTTTGAAAGGTGCCTTCAAAAAACACTAATTTATCCTGAATGACACCATGATTCAACAGTATAATCTCTGTCGACCAGCCACAGTCAGCAACAGAAGAAGCTGCAGAACATCTGACAACAAGGGCTTGTGAGACCGCCATTTCCATGGAGTGTCTCCTCCTCTTTTCTAGTAACTAATGGTCATCTTATACCATGAAGAATAATCCTGACCCTGATTACTGAGAATTAAATTAGAAAATGTTGAAAGGATGTTGTGACAAATATTCCTGGTTTGAGCGCCCAAAACAGACCCAAAACCCCTTTACTTTTCCAGAACTTTCAATGTAACAACTTCATCGATATTAATTTTCATGTTGGAGAAGATATTTGATACATTTTAAACATTTTGAAACTCTTTGAGTGATAAAAATACAGACAATACAGTTATAACAAGATTTATTAATACTGTTCCCGGGAAAACAACTAGTTCCATACACAGCACCTCACATTCTGTGGTATAAAAGAAATTGTGGTAAACACAGGCTGCTTTTGTTACTTGGAAAATCACATACCTCTTCCTGATCTCTTACAAGCTGTTAGCTACAGCTGGCCATGATAACAAGCCCTTAAAAATCACAATGCCCTTTAACATCTAAATTGCCATTGCAACATTCCTACTAAATGCTCAGCATGACTGGTGATGTTTCAGAAGCATGCACACAGCTGGTGCCGAATAAAACAAAAAAGTAGTAATTTGTAAAGTTCACATCCTAGTCCAAACAGTCGGATAAAATGTTCTACAAGGATTTAATCCTATGCAACAAATGGTTACAATTAGTATTTTGGGGGATTATATTTAAATGTTTCTATTTTATTTAGTGCTGTTTTAAATATCTCTTTATTTTTGTGTTTAGCTGGACATGTTTCAAAAGTCATTTGTTACGACCCCCCGTTCTGTGGCAATTCTTTTGTCTAATGCATTAGTGGAATAGCACAGTCTAAAAGTGATGTAAAACAGACCAGTTCAGCCAGCAAGCAAGGCTGCTGAGAGTCACTGTAGTGACCTGAAGAATATTTGCAAAATACATTCAGTACATTCAGTATCTAGAACAAAAGTAATGGGGAACCACCCTACTGTATTCACATTTTTACCCTTTCTGTTCCCCCTTCGAACTCCGCCTCAGTCTGACTCCATCTGTAGATCATTTGAAATGCAGTGGTTTTGGAGTAGCTGGGTTAAATTGAACAGTATGTAAAAGATCACGTTGTTTTAATTCAAGCTGTAAAACTTCTGGCATTTATCCTCAGGGTATTTTGACGATGGGATGGTGCACTGTCCAAAGAGCCTGCACTACAGAAGCCCAGTGACCTCAGTTGGACTTCATGAGGGTGCAGCTACCCAGAGCATGGTCATGACCATTATACCACTACATAAATCACAATGCTTGTGATGGAGGATGTTTCTGCTGAAGATAAGGCATTCCCACATTTTTGGGTAAGGTTCAGGATGCCACAAGAAAGCATTTCTCATATTTCTCTGGCTGTTCCTTAAGAAAATGGGGGGGCGGGGGGGGGAAATAGATCTTTCACATTTCCAAAGGAAAAGAAAAAAATAATGAATAAAACTAAAGAAACATGAGGGAAGAAAAATCTTCCAGACTTTTTCTGTGCATCATTCAGAAATTAAAACAAGTAAAACATTGTTAAAATGATTTGTATCAGGTTAACTTCAGCAACTGGTCATCAACACGTCATTGATATAGCATGTTTCATAACAAGAGTTTACTTCAATAAACATTATGCAGAAACTGCAAACTGTAACAGATTAAAAAGAAGAATGTGTTTCCTTAAACGCTGTGTCAAGCTGTGGAGGGGTCAAATTTGAACACAGTCTTTCAAAGTTGGATACTAATTATACTATCTTTTACTGATTTGAAGAGATGCCTTGTAAGAAAATAATCATATTCTGCTCTTCAGGGTAAGTAGAGCTAATTAGAAAGGCATTCGTATTTAAATAAAGGAACAGTCAAATCTCTTGGGGTTTTGCTTGTTTGTGCCTTTTTTTTTTTTCTTAAATTCACTGCAGATTGTTAGGATTCAAAGAAGAAAAATTAAAAAAAATTATTTTCTGATATTGAATTATTTTTATGAAGCAAAAAGATACATAAAACATTTGAAGCATATAGGGCTGTTTTCCTTTCAGAAATGTTCTTATAAAGGTTGAGTTTTAAAGCAACTTGAGTTCTAATTAGGATTATCACATCTTTCTTATTAATTATAATTGGATCCTGTATTTTCAATGTGGTACATCGTCCTTGGGTGGAAATCAGATTTAGTGAAATAAAACCATATAAAGACTATCACTGCACCAAGTAGTTACCCTCCAAGTAATTATTGTTGTGAAAGGAAAACACATTAGTATAACCCATACTTGTGACTTTGTATGCAGAGGTGTTCAAGTTTAAGGCACACAAAACAACAGGGATAATTTGTAAGTCTTCCCAAAGAGTACCTGGTCATTCTCAGCATACTTGTACAGAGCTTTCCCTATGCCTTGAAACAGAATAATACAAAACAAAAACTTCAAAATAAAGTTTGTAATGGTAGATAGACATTTCTCTACGTAAATATGTATGATCTATGTGTTTCATTTCAAATAATGAGTATTATTTTAAAGAGAAAGAGAACACCAGGCACCATGAATGTCAGTGTAGAATGGAGAGATATGAGGTTTAGATGAAATACACAGAATCAAATATATTTGTTTCAGGTTTGTTCAAATTAGTCTGGGATATAATCACGTCAGTGCATAACAAATCCTTGTGTTTCTTTGTACTAACAGTACAGCAGGTGTGATTGAATATTCCACAATCCACAATAAAGCTGATGACTCTTTACCCAAGAATTTCTGCTTAAAAGACAGGATTTGGAGATTCTCATCTAAATGTCAGTTTGGAATACAGTTACCCAATTTCTGTTTGTACTTTAAAAAAGTAACTTATGCTTTGGATATAAAATTCTTATCCAGCATGTGCAGCTCTTCAAACTCCTCCTCCAACACAGTAAGGTGATAGCGAAAGCCCACAATCTTCAGGAGCTCTCAGAGACCATGACTGAAACTCTCTTTCAGGTACCGTGTGGCTCTGGGCAGTCAGGGAAAACTTGGTACCCAATTTAAATGAGATAATGCAAAGAAAGAAATTACAATGGTATGGTGTACAACCATTTGAGACACATTTTCACTGATCTCTAACAAAATTACAAGACTACCTGGAAGATATCTTAATAAAACAGGCCAGACCATCTACATGGCTTTTGTATGAAAACTAAAATTCTCTTTCCCGGTTCCCTAACACATATACATCCAAACGAGGAGATAACCCTCAACACTATGTATTTTAGGCTTAAAAGATGTGATACATCTTTAGTGGTGGTTCAGGGCAAGAGAGGGGTGGAACACAGAGGGAATTCTAGTTTAAATTTCTGTCTCTTCTTCCACACACACATTTCTTACCTGAAGTCCACTGTTTGTGGAATGAGAGTAGTAGTTGTCTTGTAAAGTACTTCGAGTCTGTAAATGAGAAGGACTGTAAGAGATGGAAGCTCCTTGATAGGCTCCCAAGCACAACAATGATGACTGCAGGTAGTCTCTGTTCTATATATTCAACCCTCTGGAGTTCTTCTCCTTCAGCCTGTTATTTAGACTAATTTGTGACAGCTCAAGAATCCCATGATTAATGGAGGGGAGAAGAAGTCTCATTTCTATACCAGTGAAAACTATACTAGTGTTGCTGAAGCATCTTCCTGATCATCACCAAATCCAGGGTTGGATAAAAGTCTTCACTGCTGCCAGTCCTTTTTGCAAAAGTGTCTATTTCTTGGGGTTCCCCTAGCTACCACCATGATTTTTGAAGGAGGAAGTATCTGGTAATTATTGACAATCTATACAGCACTCCATTGTAAACAGAAAGATGGCTTGTGCTTTCCTATTACCACAGCTAAGTGGACCATTTCTTAGATGATTTTGTCATGTTTGGATACAAAAGAAAAGAAGGGCTCAGAGACATATATTTTCTTAAGTTCAAAAGCAACTGGAAAAGAAAGTGAAGAGATTGATGGTTTAATTTAAGTGAAAGTCAGCTTGTTAAAGTCACACTTAAAATCCAGCAGTTCTGATTGCATCTTACATTTAGAAGATTTTCACATTCTGAGACCTTTGGTTGTAATCCTATCAGCATTTTGTTTCTCCTGCTCCCCTTCTCTTTATCCTTCCCCACCTAATCTGTGTAATGCTTGTTTGCAAAAGCTGTGACTTTACAGAATTATTTGTTTTTGTGGATCTGTGACCATGACTGATAACTTCACTGCTTGTGGCCAAATGTATGTGATTATTTTATGAAGCTATAGTGAATTGACTGTTTAGTGACATCATCAATCTAGCTCCTTCATGACCTGGAAAACGGTTCATGTCTGCTGACACCTAATACTTTGAATTCCTCTTCCACTGGCATTTTTAAGCAAGAAACTTGTGTGTGCAGCTCCATCCTAAATGCCATGAAGCAAGGAAACACTGAATGTGGTCACTTGGACACTGATGGCCAAAAGATTATTTCCCAGTATTGGTTCCCATAAATAGCATGTAAAGGACCTGAAAGAAATCCGTTTTGGTTTTTTTGGCCTGTTTTTTTTTTTTTTTTTTTTTTTTTTTTTTTTTTTTTTTTTTTTTTTTTTTTTTTTTTTTTTTTTTTTTATCACAACAGTTGATTACTCCGGAGTTTTTATTGCTGAACTCTTTAGAGTAGGGTTCATTCTGTTGTACCACATAGGCATTCTAAACCGAAAAGATTTTCAGTTTTTCTTTGTACATTCTGATGATACTCCAGAGCTCTTATACTGCTCTAAGATATTTTCTAACCTCATTATCTTCTAGTTTAGATCAGTGTTCTGGCCAACTGTCAGATGGTTGTGAATGCTATTGCTAATGAACTGTAAACTGTTCAGGGAATAAAATGTTGGCTTCATATTTAGCATACAGATTTGGAGATTTTATATACAGGAGAAGAATGATGTTATGCTTCTTTTTCTTTTTTTTTTTTTTTATCTGTACAGGTGTTAAAACTTGAACCTATTATCCATAACATACCTGAAACTGTTGGGTCCTTCTAAGGATATGTTTCAATCAAAGGACAAAGAAAGGACCATAATTCACAACAAATAAGCACTCTTTCTGAACGCAGCTCAGTTAAAGCTATGACTTAATTTATAATGTATTATAGTGCACCCAGCTGATACAGTTCTCCTTGAAATTTTGACTTGCAACATGAAGTACAATTCCTAGGAAAAAAACAAGCAGGGCATAATTCTGCTTGCCTGTGAAACCCTTTTAGTATTAAAATTCTTACAGTGGCATAGCTGATATGAAAATTAGCTCCAATTAGATTGTTTCAGATTGAGTTTTAGAGAGTGTGTTTTCTTTAGATTTTATTGTACCAAAATTGTGTATTGTAAGACTAAAGTGATGAAAAAATTGAATGATATTTTATAGCACTTCTGAAGTTTAGTTTTGTGTAACATGTTACTGGGAAAGAACATCACTAGATACGATACTGAATCCTGATGGATTGCATGTTGAGAGACATCTTCATAGGAATAGGATTCAAGGGACTAACAATCAGATTGGCAATATGTAACTAGTTGCAGAGTACCTAAATACCAAGCAGCATAGAATTTTGTTGATCTCACTGCTATGTATACATATGCTCACAATACTCGTTAGTTTCCAGCTACACTAGTTAGACAGAGTTACAAAGAGATTGTTTTCAGTAGACATGATATGTCTCTTATATGTAGAAAAAACATGTAATAGAGTGCTGCCAAAAGAGAAAATATATTACTCCTCTCCTGTCTGCCGAGGATAGAGCAATAAGTAGTGGACTTAAATTTCAGCAAAAGAGTCGTAAATTATCAATTGGGAAGACGATTTTACTTACTGATTTTAGAATCATAGAATTATAGAATTGTTAAAGTTGAAAAAGCTAAACATTGGAGCAGCTTATTTAGGAAGACTCTGGAATTCCCTTTTTGAGAGGGTCTAATTGGTGCTAGGTAAACTTCTGCCAAATATGGTTAATTTTCATTCATTCTATCTTTGGACAGGGCACTGAGTCACATGAAGTCATGGGATTTAATGGTAAACAGCAATTTTTTGCTAGTGAAATAGTTTTTCTAACAATAAAGCTGTATATATTTATCCTAACAACCCAGTAACTCATATTTTAAATCATCTGCTCATCTTGATAAAACGGAAGAATGTGGTAGCAAGTGTAGCTTATATTAGATATCTACATTTAGGTAGACAACCCTGTGCTTTCCCAAGGAGAAATGGCTCATTCATTTCTGAAAGAATTGGTACATTACACTGATCATAAAATGATGACTTAGGTTGCAAGGGATATGAAAGATCATCTGTTTCCAACACCCTGCCATGGTCAGGAACACCTTCCATTAGACCAGGCTGTTCATATGGACCAGGAGATGAGATACTGGAGAGCAGTGCCATGGAAAGGGACCTGGGGGTTCCTGGTCGATGGCAAGTTGAATATGAGTCAGCAGTGTCCTGGCAGCCAGCAGAAACAACTGTGTCCAGGTGGGCATCAGGCAAAGCATGGCCAGCCGGCCAAGAGAGGGGGTTGTCCCAGTCTGCTCTGCACTGGGGCAGTCTCACTTTGAATATCGTGTGCAGTTTTGGGCACTGCAATATAAGAAAGATATGAAGCTCTTAGAGAGCATCCAATGATGCAAGAAGAATGGTGAAGGGCCTTGAGGGGAAGCTGTATGAGGAACAGCAGAGGTCACTTCATCTGTTCAGCCTGGAGAAGAGAAAACTGAGGGGAGACCTCATTGCAGTCTACAACTTCCTTGCTCAGGCAGGCACTGATCTCTTCTCTCTAGTGATCAGTGACAGAACCCAAGGGAATGGTCTGAAGTTGTGTCAGGGTAGCTTTAGGCTGAATATTAGAAAAAGGTTCTTCAGCCAGAGGGTGGTTGGGTGCTGGAAGAGGGTTCAACCAGGGTTCAACCAGCTCCAAGCCTGACAGAGTTGAAGAAGCATTTCGATGGTGCTCTCAGGCATATGGTGTGATTCTTGAGGTGTTCTGTGCAGAGCCAGAAGATGGACTTTAATGGTCTTTCTGGGTCACTTCCAACTCAGAATATTGTGTGATTCTGCAAAAGATCTCATAAAAATTTAGTCTTTAGTTGGCCTGGTTCTAGATCCTGAGCTCAGCCAATATCCATCATATTAATATAGGAAAAAAACCAGGGTTTTTTTTATATTTTATTCTATTTTTTTTTTTTTTAACACAGAAAATTCCTCTGGTCAGAAGCTTTTTTTCCCCCTTTCAAACTCTTCAGGGCCTTTTTTTTTATCTCACCAGTTCTAAAACACATGCGGTAAGAGAAATCAAACACAAGTATGTAAAAATAAATAAAAATTTTAACTGAAGTCAGAACTTAATGTGATGTATAGTGTAGAATCTTATACTGCACCTCAGCATGACACAATTTGAGTCAAAGTTGTTGTTGTCTCTCGGAGTTTCGTTGCCTCTTTCATTTTCTCTTTTTTTCTTTCAGGCAGTTCTTTATGGACATTTTGGTTTTTAAGTTTTATATATTGCGTCTGCACACTTGCCTGTTTACTAGACGATAACAAGGAAGAGAGAAGAGGGACCAATAATGAAAAATAATGATGGGAGGGGGAGGATTATTAAATACTCTTGAACCTCCAGAGGCAACATATTTCTATCACTACCTCTGGCACCAAAAGTAGTTGGCATGAGAACAACTGTCTCTTTTACTCTTCTCTGGTGCAAGGAGACAAAGTTACTGTTAAAATTTGTACTATCCAAGCAAATTCTTAGAAAAAGGATTGTTTCACTAATTGTCATATCTGTACTGCACAGACTTCTTCCTTATGTGCTTTTCAAATTAGCAACACGAAGCATATTAAACTGATTAATAGCTGTGTGAATTCAGGATCAAGCTAGCTGGAGACAATGACTTGTACTTGTATGTCTAAAATTATGGGACATTGAATAATACTGGCAAAATACAAGACCACATTTGAAATCAGTTGGGAATTAGTATAAAAATTTAAATGAAATTGCTATCAAATAAAATCACATTTATTAATATTATCCAGTGCAACTTTATGTCTTTTTGTTTTCTTTTGACCTAACCTCGACCTTGGAGTATCCTAGGGTATAGGATCTCCAAAGAAATTTTTGTCCAAAATCTGAGCATGACCAGCTAACACAATCCCAGAGGTGTGTGGTGACAACCACAGAGGGAAATCTGAGAATGTGGAAAAGAGGACACGAAGTGTGAAAGTATTTTGATTTATCAGGAATCACTACAGCCCCCATGATTGTGAGGAATTAAGGCTCCTAGAATACAGTGACGATACAAATGCCATCTGTCCTATTTCTGGGTTGAATCACTTGCATGCAATTTGTTATACATGAAACAAAATTTGGAGTATAGTAATAATTACAATATATGACCTAAGCTGCTCATAGCTTTGTGTAAAGATGGAAATATGAAGAAATGTTATGGTTAAAACACGGAAGACTTGAACTCAGGAGATTTTTCCTTTTCTATATACTCTGTGTATGACTTATCTTCCTGCAAATACTTGTGCCTTGGTTTGAACATCTGCATAGCAATACATATTTTTCAACAGTCTACTAATGCATAAAATTAACTGTAGATTTAAAATTTTACATGCTTAGCACTGTAATTTCATTCAATGCCCCACTTCCTACAGAATATTACATCTTTTAGTGTAAGGAAAGGACTGATCTTTGCCTTCTCCTGTTTTGAGTTTGTACCTCATGTTGGTTTAATCTAACAGAACATCTGCACGGAGTTGCAAGAGGAATGTTGTGTAACAGGGTGAACACAGAAGCCCATGTGGTCTCTGACCACATGGTGCAGCACAGCAACTTCACCATTTCTGAAGGAGACAGGGAAAAATGTGTGGAACAGGAGTGAAGAAAACATGAGGTGCCCCAGCTGTAAGCAGGACTATGAGGAAATGGTCCAAGTCCAAGTTTTTCTGGCCCTCTGTGCTCCAGTGAGGTGTTGAAGATTAAATGAGCAGTGGATAAACTTGTTTTTTCTCCTTGCAGGCAGCACTACTACTCTTAGGCCTTATGGATGGTATTCATCTTGCCCAACTTTAGAGCTGACAGCACAGATGTCTCCAAGTACTCAATGTAGCCTCTTTTTATAATTCATAGAGGGCACCTTGGGGAGCATTTATCTAATTCTAAAGTAGGCATCTAAAATAGGCCAGAGAAATCATGTCTCAGAAGTATAATATCAAGCATTTACTGGATTTGAATTTGATCTATCATATCCATGCTCAGTATGCTATACAATAATTTGTGCATTTACAAGTATCTTCATTGCCTATGTCATCCTGAGGAAGGGTCTTAAAAAGATTTGCAGTCATAAGAAAGAAGAACAGATGGTATAACAGCTTCATCTGGCAATGACTAACATATACATATGAGGCCTGCTCAGGACTGATGCCTTTCTCCTCTAAGTAATTGAACAGCTTCTTAATAGGACAGCTGGAAGGACTGCTGAGCCCACTCCCATTCTTCTCAACATGGTGGCCTGGATCTGAAACAGAACAGAGGAGCTGAGTTTCCTGGCATGACCAATTTATGCTCACAAAATTAAACACAAACAAGGAGAAAAGAAGTAGGATAGTATTTAAAAAATAAAATTTGTTTCTCTGTTCCTCTTGCTTAGTACAGAAAATTCTAAGGTTTGTATACCCACAAAGCAGGAACAAATCAGAAATTGAGTTGCTAGTGATGGAGAGAGGAGATTGACAAGAATACTCAGCTAGCAGATAAAGAATAGGTCTTGCAGTGTCTGAGGAAAGTCATTCCCTTGTAGGTGCCAGAGGTAAATCCAGAAAGCTACTTTGACAGAAAACACTAGTAAACTATTTCAGAGAGGATCTTGGTACTGATCAAGGTGCATAGATGATATTGAGAATGTGTGCAAGGACTGAAGTTTTCCATGTATGCAGAACCTAGGATGTTCTGTGACTTCAGTACTGGTATACAGACAGCTAGTGAGCTCTAAAAAGAGGATCCCAATATGACTCAAAGTCAGTCAGTTCAAGCTGGGAGCTAAGTTCTCAACAAGTAGATAAGGGGCAGAGGAGGGGTGGTTTTATTTTTGCAGATCTAGGGTAGAAGTCTACATTTAAGTACCTATGCTGTTACCTTTTTGGCAGAGAAGAAGCCTCAGGAGCTAAAAAGCACTGAGAGATGTTCCTGTGAAGGAGCATAAACTGTAAAATGTAATGAACAGATACAGACAAATTACATTTAGAAGATAACTGTTGGAAACTTAAAGAAGATATCAGTGACTTTTTTAATAGAAGGAAAACAAAACCAACAACAAAACAAAGTTTTGTTTTATCAAACTAAAAGAAAAATTAATAGTCTGCAAAAAGAAAATAAGAAGGCAAGATCTTCCATGAAATCGTCACATGTTGAAGAGAAACTCAAATAACAGTTGAAAATTAGGTTAGGGACACAAAAGGGGAAGAATTTTCAACTCACATAAAAAAACCCCAACCAACCAAACAAACCAAATGAAACCAGAACTCTCTTAACTACTCCTCTGTCGTGGTTTTGCCCCCTCAGCCCATCCCTGGGGCTGATGATGGTTTTGTCCAGGTAATTTCCGGACAAAAAGACCAATCAAAAGTCCAGAAACGCCTTTGCTAATTACATCTTCAAGAAAACGGAAGAGAAGGTTGTTGGCGCAGTTGGAATTAGAGCAGCAGCCATGTAGAGGAGAAGAGTACCAGGCCCGAACAGGGCCAGACTCCCTCCTCCCCCGGCTTGGGCCGGGAGGGGGGAGCAGGTGCAGCACTGAAGTCCTCCCTTCTCTCTTGTAAGGGAGCGAAGAAAAAAAAGTTTAAAAGACGGACTACTTGGACAGAAACTGCTGTGGAAGAATTCCAGCCGAAAGATAACGGAGCTTCCAAGGTCGGAGCTGGCAGCCGAAACTGCAGCAAGAAAAGTAAAGTGCGGAAGGGGGGAGGCTTGTTTCCCCCCTGCCTTTCTGCTCTCTCTCCTTAGCAGGGAAAAGACTGAAAATAAATCCCTGCCACCTGTAAAAGTTTGTTAGAATAAGGAGACCTCCCATGCAGCTGATAAAGAAGTCTGTGGATGTACTAAAGAGAACCGAGGCTTCATGAGAAGGACTGAAGTGAGGCAGAGTCCTGGTGGAGATTTGCAACCCTGAGGGAAACCTGTACTGAAGCAGTGACGACTCAGGTGAGATACGAGATCCGTGCATGTGTGGATCTATACTGCTGTTAAAGTTTTTGTGACTCTGAAAAATCTCATGCTGGAGCGAGATGGCCCATGTGAGATGCTGGAACCCGTGTGTGTGTGGGATCCGTGCTAGACCCATGCTGAGAAGTCTATCAAAGACTGTTCTCCCATGGGGAGGGACCTCCATAGGGAAACAGGGGTGGACTCTTAAACCATTATCCCCTGTAACCCTGTGGAAGAAGATCCATAGTAAGCAAGTGTCCCCTTGCAAGCCTATGGAAGAAAAACCCTTCAGGACCTGAGGAATCTCCAGCCTTCAGTCTTAGCCCAGGAGGGGGGTAAGCCCAGCCCTGGAAGCCAACACAGAACGAGAGGGAGAGAGAAGAAGTTCCAACTGCAACGAAAGTGTGCTGCTGCTGAGGATCTGCTACTAGAAGGAGAAAACTGAAACTCCAAAGATACAAAATGAGACTACTTCTTCTCCTTGGACTGGTATAAAAGGGAAGAAGTATTTTTGTGTAAATATATATAGCACTTTAACTTGAGTAGAAATTGCTATAGATATAATTCTTTAATCTTTAACTTATTAGTAGTTTTTATTTTACTAGTAATAAATGTATATACTGTTTTCCCCAAATCCTGTCTCCCTTTTGTCTGCAAATACCTTCTCTCAACTAGTAGTAATTATGTGGGGGGTGGAAAGCAAAATTGACCCAGAGCAAAACCACGACATCCTCCTAAACTATTTAAAGGGCATTTCTCTATAAGGTTCTTCAAAGGCTAAGATAAAAATACAAATATCCTGTCCAGTGCAAGTACCAATTAGTTATCTCAAATATTTCTTAAAACAGCCACTTAAGGAAACTGGAAGTGGTCAAAGTTTTTTAACAGATCCTCATTGTAATCACTGTTTCAGTACTCAAATGTTGTCCTTTATACCTTATTATGTATTTATCACATGTCTTCGCAATTTATACACACTAGCAATTTCATCAGATGTACTTGAAGTGCTCTGAAAGAAAAGATATCCTTTTAAAACCAAAAATTCCAGGATGTTTGTTGTTTTGTTTTAGTTTGGCTTCTTTGTTCCAAGTCTTACCAGTCAACAATCCATTTAACCTTCATTAAGGTTTGTATACCCATGGCCAGCAGGAGCAGGGAAGTGATTCTTCACCTGAACTCGGTGGTGGTGAGGCCACACCTGGAGTGCTGTGTCCAGTTCTGGGCCCCTCAGTTCAGAAGGATATTGAGGTGCTGGAGCAGGTCCAGAGAAGAGCAATGAGGCTGGTGAAGGGACTTGAACACAAGTCCCATGAGGAGAGGCTGAGGGAGCTGGGGTTGTTTAGTCTGGAGAAGAGAAGGCTCAGGGGAGACCTCATCACTCTCTACAACTATCTGAGAGGAGGTTGTAGCCAGGTGGGGGTTGGTCTCTTTTCCCAGGTAACTATCAGTAAGACAAGAGGACATGGGCTTAAGCTGTGCCAGGGGAGGTTCAGGTTAGATATTAGGAAGAAATTCTTTACAGAGAGGGTAATCAGGCATTGGAATGGGCTGCCCAGGGAGGTAGAGGATTCTCTGTCCCTGGAGGTGTTTAAGAAGAGACTGGATGTGGCACTTAGTGCCATAGTCTAGTAACAGTGGTGGTAGTGGATCAAAGGTTGGACTTGATGATCTCAGAGGTCTGATTCTATGATTCTTCATTGTGAAGTCTCACATAAAAATATGGTGTGGGCCTGCAGGGAAAAATTGAAGAAAGATGAGGTATGAGAATATCCTCAGTCAGTACTGCTTCTGAGCATGATTTGTCATGAAACCAAACTCCACTTGCTGGGTCACTAGGCCTGCCTGATTTAAAGACCAAAGCAATGCAGACTCTACTGCAGATATTTGCTCAGCCATCAGTCTTTTACAGCCACCAGCCTGCTTGACGTGCAACATTCTGACTTTCCTCTAATTAAGGCAGAAAACACCACAGCCCCCCCAGGGAACAACAAGGACCAGAGGAAACTATTCTACATCTTAGATATTATATTATATTTTATATATCATAGAGCCAACACGATTCCTACTTTCCACCTGCTGTGTTCACCTAACTATGCTCTGGCTTTCTCAAGGTCATAAAGCTCAGCAAAGCATATTTAAACCACTTTGTGAGAGGAAAGTATTTCACCACTGGGGCCTTCTAGATATGGGTTAATTTGCTTCTGAGGCGACTACAAATATTCTTTCCCATCCAGCTCCCCTGAGTGTGAGATATTTATAATCTTAGCATGTGTACCCTTAGGGAGAAACACTGCCAAGTTTTGCAGCTAAACCATTAGGCCATATATCTGAAGTGTATGGTACCTCACCCTGAACTAAGTGGTAAGGGGTCTGATGATCAGAGAGCTGAGACAGAAGGTGCAATGATATATTTGAGCACCAGGGATCAGATGCTTGACAATGACAAGATAAAAATTGGAAACAAGTTTCCCTGTGGGTCCTGGCATTTTCCGGACATAAAGGTGACACAAATTCAGCCCAGGCTTGGGAGTATGGATTTATATAGTGCAGAAAAACACATCTGTTGGATGTGTAGTCCTCTCGCTTTGGATTAATCATTGGCAGGGGAGGGAGGAGAGAGTGGGAAGGAGAGATATTTGCTGTCCCCAGGTGGTTCTTTTAATGAAAGATTGTTTTGCCACTGGAGACTGAGTTAGAACAGTTCCCAAATTTATCCTAAAACCTAACTTCACCCAGATAGCCTGTATGTGAGTTGGAAAAAAAATCCAGATACAGATAATGTCAATTAAAAAAAAAAAGTAAAAAAAAATAAAAGACAACATAAAGCTCTCTTCTTTACCAGGTCTGTGCAAACTGAATGATGATTTGGCATGAATGACAAACAGTGAAAAAAAATATTCTTCCAGAGCAAAGTGTAGAGCTCAATAAGCAAACGAACATGTTTTTTCTTTTTGTCCTGTCATGAGAACAAAAAAAGTTTACTTTCTCTGTTTCCCATCTCTTGTGACTGAATGCCTGTACATTGCTTCAAATTATCCAGTTTCTATCTAAAGATAGACCTACCTAGAAACTATTAAATTTTCATTAGAATGTAAATAGACATCTTTAATTTTCAAGCAGAGAAAACTAAAATGAGTAGGTAAAAAAAAAAAAGACGGGGTTTTAATTAAGTCTCCCACTGCCTACTCTGTCTGCTGGGAAGGTCCACATTATCAGGACTTTTGGATAATATGTTGATTGTCTGAGTAACAGAAAACTCAGTAATTCCCTCATGGTCATTAGGAAATTGGTTTTCTGTGCCAAGGTCCAGATGCCTGCACCAATCTTCTCTCAGTAGCTCCTCTGTCCGGGTTACAAGCTCCTAGTTGCCTCTGTGACTCTCTGTACTGACTGCCAGTACATCCCACAGCCTTCTGTGGAATCAGGCCCAGTAACTACAAAGGGAAAGGACAATTCCCCTCCTTTTACCAACCCACTCATTCTCTCCTTGAAACAACAATTATATCCCGAAGAAAAAACCCATAAAATATAGCAAATAGGTTTGTGGAAAACTCTCTCAATAGCCTTCAATATGCAATTATTTCCTTCTGTATCTTCACTCAGCAGTATTAATGGACATGAACCTGAAGAAAACATCTGCACCACAACAGTCCCCAAATTTATAAAAGCTAAAACACTTACACTCAGTTCTAGCCCTTCGCTATTTATTGAATGCATAAAGTCAAATGTCCCCAGGCTTCAAGAAAGTTTACATTTGTAGCTGAACTTTATGGCTTGTATCCAGCTCTGATTAGCAGCCAGATTTTCTGTGTTGGTCCCTCACAGATGATGTGTTGCAAAAGCTTCATTGAGATATTGCTTCTTCCTCACTTTCTCCAAGTATTTTTGGTTCAGTCTTTATATGTCATCACAGCTGGCCACTTTCCTTATGGTTCTGGAGGCAGATATACCTTGGAGGCAGATGTACATTCAGACTGCTTGGCAGCTGAGGGTGTATTGCTGGAGCCAGAAGAACAAGATTAGAAGGTGAGATAAACATATGTTTTTATCTCTCAAATAAAGATTGGCTTCTGTTGTACCCTAACTGGGAAACTTAGAGCCTCCAAAGGGGCTTGAAGCTACAAATTTACAAGAAAGGGAGCCTTTTTTTCTCAAGATAAAACATCATCAGGCACTTTCTACTATTTTTAGTACTTATTATAAATCAAACAGAAGTGTGAAACTTGTTTTTATCACTCAACACAATGACCATTTGGGACATGTTATAGAGGTGAATTTTGATCAAGAGTTATTGATCAATGATAGAGAAAGTGGTTAGTAGTCCTACAGTGTACACAGCAACTGTAGGACGATCCTAGAGAGTATGTAGGAATAGTGCAGACTTTTTTTCACAAATTTCCCGAGTGACTTTGAAAAAGTCACAGACTGAAATTAGTGCTCTGCAAAGGTCAACATGTGATTTTCCATTAATTAAAATAAAGCAAAGAATGAAGCTTTAATCTTGCAACAATTATGTTTCTCTATATAAATCAGAAATCAAATAATTTACCTGTATCAGCAAGATTCCTTAGCACATGTTCTAAGACTCCTGAAGTGGGACCAATTGTACCTATATATAACATGTAACTGATATACTGCACATAGGGTCCTTTGCATCTATTTCATAACCTATTTCATAACCTATTTCATAACCTAAACACTTCTCTTTACAGTCAAAGTGTTGTAAGAGCTTTTTCTTTAAATATTTTCCTTCTACAGTACTAAAAATACTATATTTAGAAGGGTGTATTGGTTGCTCAGCATGTGTAGGTAAAATGTATTTTGACAACTTCTAAATCTAAATAAAAGCAATGGGTTGCATTCTTTCTCTTCTTGATATATTTCTTCTGTAAAAAATGCTGCTTTTGCTCCTGTTTTGGATCAGCTGAGCTTTTGAAGCTCAAAGACATCTATAAAAATATATTTGAAAGGGTTTTATACTTCAGAGTATTCCAATACTGTTTAAATGGCTGTGGTTGTATTGCTAAAACTGAAATAAGACATAATGGTATGAGAATCAAAACAGAAAAAGTCAGTTCAGTGTGAATAAAAAATGTTAAATCCACAGGTAAATAAAGTTTATTCCTTTTAGATCTAAAACCATCAATGTAGTTAACCACTTTTAGCATTAATCATACAAGTACTTGAATTGATTTCCATAGAACTATTCTAAATCTGATACTCTTTGCTAATGACTGAAATTACTGCTTTGAAGGAACATATGGAACTATAAGGATCTGTAAATATTATCTTTTCCCTTGCACAGGAACAATAAAAGAGAGTCAGACAAAAGGACAATGGACACAGTGGACAAGCAAAGACATTTCAGAAAGTTCTAATTCTTATAAATATCACTATACTCTTCACTTAGAGTTTGCAAAGCTGTTATCGATTGAGTGCAACAAATATGATAAAAAAGATGGATTCTTACGTGTTGTTTTACATGACACACATTAGTTGAGTAGCTGAGTGGCTATCATTCCAAATGTGAAATGGCAAAGCAGAGCACAGTCCTGCAAGAATTAATTTACTTACAAGTTGGTGAGTACCTCTCTGAAAAACTCTCCTGAGAAAATTTACTTACAAAGTCAAAAATCCTGAATGGCATATCACCTACTGTAGATTTTCTCCCTGCACTTATAAAAGGAAGTTTTTGTACAGTGCCTTTATTTTATAATATTGGCCAAATTTGTCTTTGCAAAGAAAAGTCCTGTAAGAGAAACAGTGCATATGAACAGTGTTGTTCTGGGTGTTTAGAAGTTCTTGTATTAGAAAACAAATCTACTATTATCTAGGCTGTACCGTCTTTAGAGCAACTCTGCTCAGGGTTTGTTACAAATAAGTTTGAGTCCCAGGATTTAGAAAATCATACCAACCTACAAAAACACTACTCCTTGGTTCTTGAAGCAGTAAAGTGCGCCTTAGGGCTTTACAGAATAATGGGTTTAGAAATTAAGGTTCAGCCTCAAGCATTATTGTCCTTGATAAAACAGCAGGAGGTAAGGACTGCAGGCAAAATTATCATAGCCTGAAGCCAACCCAGCTGCAACAAGAGAGGGAGGCAGGAGCCAGACAACCCGACAGAATGATAAACCAGCAGCAGGACAACAGTATGAAAAACTGAACTCAGCCAAAACTGGAACCACTATATTATCAGCAATGGTAAGGTATTGTTTAATTTGTAAAGACGAGACAACGTAACTGTGATCCATGCATTAGTCTCACTAGGAACTGAACACTGCAAAGAACTGTAAGAGTCATTCCCCACTAACATTCAATGAGGAAATGAATAAGACTTGCAAATAACAACAGTAGCAAGCTGTGTTATAAGAGCATGATTAAGTTACAAGTTCAAGAAACCCAAAGTTTGGATCAAAAGCACTCAGAAGTTTGGCCAGCTTTTTCTAATCCCTTGGGTGCATACGTTGTGAGATGACCGTTATTTGCGCACTCATTATTTTCTGGATAGGAAGCCGTCCTCACTGAAGTGCACAAAATGGGTGACGTTCACTGAGCAAATGTTTCATTTTGCCAAGAACTGTTTTTCCTGACCTCATTCCTCTGTTCTTCAAGATAGCCTAATTGGTTTGGCAAAGCTTTAAAAAAAAAATACAGAAGTGAAAACAAACAGCAAACCAGTCAGAGGCAGGTGTCCAGCCTGTGAAAGCATAGTTGAACCAGTTCAAGTTTTTCAAACTTAACAGTAATTTTTAGAAGTTTCTTATAATGGACAACAAAGAGTCAAAGTAATAGGCAACATTAGCAGCCACATCTAAAACAAATTCCCTTGTTTTCATAGGTAGCCTACTACAAGTTCAAAGATACAGGTATATAACTTCTATTTCCATTTAATTTAATTTTTTTTTATAAAGATCATATTTATATCGGAACTGCATGCAGCACCACTTTTGCTTATGCTAGTGTAGGACCTCAGCAAGCGGGGGGAGCCTTCGTGAAGACATTGAATGCTTCCTTCTGTCGGGAATCCAATAGCATAAAAAATTATGATATTTCATCTTTGACTGGATAAAGAGATGCTACACTGTTCATAATTGATACAAATATTGGGGATTTTGCCAAAATTTATTGGCATGCATTAATTTTCCCATAGAAAATATGGGAATAACTGTGAGTTCTCTGTATTATCACAAAATGGTAGCATAGAAAATTAAATGTCAAGTGACAAGGTAATAGTAGCAGGTAGAGTACTGGTTTAGTAAATTTTCTGAGCATGCATCTCTTGCATAAATATTATATCTCGATATAATTTTGTTGTTGCTACTGTATTCTTTGTCCTCTTTCACTTTCTTTCCACCAATCACTCTTCCTGCCTGTCTGTCCCCCTCTTTGTTTATAGCCACCAGCCTTGTTATCATTCAGTTCAGAGTAATTCACTGGTTTACTTGTGTCCAAGGCACAGAACTCATAAATGTGATTTTGCATTGTTGTTAAAATGTCTAGTTTAATTCTTTCAGCCACATATATCTCACCCAAATGGACTTCTCTGAGTCTGCCCTGAGCAATATTTTTGTCTTAAATTTCAATTCCTTACTTCTCTTCTGGCATGAGTAGAAATAGACACTCTATGTGTCATCTACAGCAAGCTTCCAACTGTTTTAGCCCATATTACTGATAGACTTGGAAATGCAACTTCTAGATGATCAAATACCAAATAAGATGTACACACAATCTAAAAATTCTAAATTTCTGTGAATGTCTAACAATGATGGATTTTATTGGAGTTACATGGAAATAAATTTGTGAAGCTAATAAAATCAGTTGAGGACTTGTTTCTCACAAATCAGTACATATACAACTGAGGAATACTTGATTTTACTACTTGTCTTGAAGTATTCTTTAGGTCATTTCTTTGTAATAAAGAGCCTATCAGCTGTGTTCTTAAATAACTTTTTCCCCCCTACATTTACACTGATAGTAAAGAAAGTATTTAGCTAACTATAAGAAAACTTTCTAACCC
The DNA here is from genome assembly GCF_003031625.1 of Empidonax traillii. Lineage (NCBI taxonomy): Eukaryota > Metazoa > Chordata > Aves > Passeriformes > Tyrannidae > Empidonax > Empidonax traillii. Next base: position 828,654 of record NW_020955484.1, on the reverse strand, counting down.
CAAATTCAACCTTTTAAAATCACATCTCTTTCTGTGCAAAAAAACTTGCTGTGGAAATAAAAAATGAAAACCTTGGGTGTACATTCCTACTTGAAACAAAGTGATGGATTCAGGTGTCAGATATCTGGGATGAATAAATATTTTGCTTTTATACTTTTAAAAGTCATGGTTTTGGCAAAAGTATTAGGATTTATTTGAATTTTTCTGAAATGGTGTATCATGTCAAACCAAAGTCATGGTAAATATTACTAATAATAAATGCTGATTCTTGAATGTGTAGAGTCTACCATACTTTTTTGTGTCCCTGTGTTTTGTTACACAGGTTGAGGCAATGCAATGTGTGATCTACAATGAATGGTGCATCTGAAGATGGAAAGCAGAAGCAACAACATGATGCCATAAAAACCATCCCATTTCAGAACCTCCATTCCTTTCTGGATCTTTATAATGTGCACACAACCATTTTGTGTACTCAGGAAGAAGACAATAGACAGCAACAGACAGCAATCAAAATGTTCTCCATCATTTAGAATAGATAGGAGGCTCCCTAGGGAAAAAACAGTGACTCCAGATTTTCACCAAGGGACACTTTTCTCAACAGTGTTAGAGCACATTGTTATTTATCCCATAGGGAGGGGATTAGCTCATCTACCATTCATCATCTTGTCTATGCGGCTCTTTTAGACTTTTTGTCTAAGCAATAGAGGAAGACAAAAGGAAGAATTCCTTTCCTGCAGTGACTGTCTCCCCAGTGATGGCAGACCAATGACCTGACCAAGTGGTTTAGTATAGGCATGCAATTTTTGGTACAAAAAGTGTAATAAGACGACTGCCCTTTCTAGCACTTTCAAGAAACCTATCTGGAACCTTACACCTGAAATTCTTCTTTCTCCACAATTGGAAATGAGATGTTCCATGTCACTCACACAGTTTAATTTTTTCTGAATTGTGACAAATTTTACTTATAGTCCATGATTTTCCTGTAGAAATGGACAAAAATACAAGTGGAGACAGACTAAAGGACTACAGGAAAGCTGTGCTGTTTGGTGCACTTGCAACGATGCCTTCCATGGTCAAAACTATAAAGAGATCTTTCTAGAAAGTCACTTCCTGTAGCACGAAGAACTAAGAGTGTATGCACATTTTTAGGAAAAATGAGCTGTTCTGGTATCAGCAGAACTAATAAACCTTTGTTTCCATTACATCTTTACCCCTGGAAACCTCTGCAACCTCCACATCAGGAGTAGGCTCTTCCAAGGCTTTCTGTGACAAACTCAAGGGGTCCAGGAGAGCAAGCACTGTGGAGCAGTGTACTGAGCTACCTGCATGGGCACCAATCAGACACTTTATATTGCTGGTGCACTCTTGTGCTATCACCCATGGAGTGGGTGAAAACTGTCTTGTTCTGCGTGTCTTTCTCTTCGTGAGAAAGGACAATCTTTTAACTTCCTTTATTACCCATCCAGGGATTTTCACAGGGTTTCTATGAGTTTAGTTACCTCTTAGGTTTCTGTGCCCTTTCAAAGGATGCTTGAGAATGTCTGAGACTTAGCAATCTACCCTGACTGTTGACCATGCCTTCAAAATAAACTGTCATCGAAAGTATGATGTGGTGCCAATACTAGGAAATGAAAACAGCCCAGAGTGAACATAGACAGTAAAGCTGTGAAGCAGTATGGTATTAGGAAAGGATTATGTCTTTTTTATGAACTGTACAGGACAGTTAAACTGTAGGTGTTCCTCAAAGCTGGGTAAAGCTACTGGGTAGCAGAAATACTGCCTTTGGCCATGAATCAGTTCAGGTCTGCTCTACTTCCTAAACTGAATCTGACCCCTAATGCCACACATTAACATTACGCCTAAATCTGCTAGGCACGTTTTCCCTAATAATTAGTCTTCTCTGGCTTACATTCAATCAATATTGATGGAAATGAACATATGTGGTTTTATTTTTTGGTTAAACAAAAAAATCAAAAACCATGTAGAAATTCAAATATTTCCCTGACAGAAAACCAAATGCAACAGCTCCCTATTCTTTCTCCACAATTTTTTTAGTGAAACAATGCCTGGGAGATAACAGAACGCCATACCAATTTCCAATTTTGCCGATGCATGCAAAAATAATGAGACCTCCTTTCAGCTCCAATCCATACCTGAACACCAGAAATGTCCATAAAAATACATAGAAAGGTATTTCTGTTTATTACAGATTGAAATAATAATTTTTAAATATACATTCTCATTTTCTTATGTCAGCAGCTATTATTTCCAGCAAAATTGTACATCAATTTTTCCCTTACTTTTCATTTAAATTTCTTTCCAACTTTGTAAAGGAAAAAACTTCTCTACCATTTTTTTTTCTGTGTATTAAAAATTTAGAGACTGATGGCATTTTCAGAGCCACAATTAGAAACTTAATTATCCACAGCACTTACAATGCTTTTGCATGTCATGGCTTGACAACGTAGAAAACCCAGGTGATGTTTTAGAGAAGAACTCTGGAACTGTTGGCAGCTCTACAATAGCACATCAGGTGTCTGTGGTTGGCCATCATTGGATAAGCAATTTTCTTTATTAACTTGTCTGAGCATGAAAAGGTGTTATGAAATACCACAAAATTAGCTTCATGAAACACAGGGCAATCTCTGATATGTTTCATTTAATTTGAAAAAATTTTAAATCATAGTTTTTGATGGAATAATTCTGCTCTCTAGAAATTAATTTTATAATGATACCCTTTTAGAACTAGAAAACTTATTTTGGTATTTCAAGAGATTTCATTTCCTCCTCACAATAAAGACTTTGTTTAAAGAGAAACATATTATTTCTGCTTTCAGCCCTTGTTCTATCTTCCAGAAGAGCATCTTTTATGAAACTTCCTTTGAAGACTCAAAAAAATATTGCCAAGATGTTAGATCATATTACTGGCTTCATGCAATAACATGCCCTAAAAACATGTTCAGATTGCAAAGTAATCAAACTGCTTTCACCAGTTTCTATTTCTTGAATTTTACACCATGAAAAGGTGGTTTTGTACACCATTAGAGTATAATGAGTTTTAAATGTAAAACCAGACTTTGCAGCTTATAGCAACAGAATTGGATCAAACTAACTCTAGGGGTAAAAAAGGACTTTCCTGAAGATGTATTTCTCTAAATTACTGATTGGGATCCAGGGGCAATGAAAAGAGACATACTTTTCTGGCAAAACTGGTCTTCCCAGAGAGGCAGATTTGACAGATCATTCAAATGCAATGTTAATCAATTAAGATGGTGCACATATGAACATAAAAGTCAACCTGTGTAGAGCAACTGTTTAAACAGGCCTTGGAAAAAGAGAAAATAGGAATTGTCAGTGCACCAGGTGGTTGGTACACTGTCAGCTCCAGTGAGATGTCCATCCTACCAAATACTGTAGACAGAAGAGGCCCTTCAGTGTCCAGCTGTTTTTGCTCCAGGACTTGGCATGAGTCAGGTTGAGACACTCCTCCACAAAGAGAAATAACAGAAAGCTTTTCTAAGATTTTGCAGAATTTGTTTCTTGGAGTGTTACAGAACACTATGTACAAAATGGGTTTTCTTCCTTCAGAGGTTAAGTTTTTGACAAGGTAAGGCATTGACAGTAGTAGATGGCTACAAAAATAAACCCAGTGTGTGACTGTTATATGCATTGCAGAAACTGAAAGAACACAGCAGGTTCTAAAAGATTATTATGCACTGTCTACAAGACTGAACTCAAGTGAAAAGTCACATCAAAACTTTTAAGTCCTCCTTTGAATCATCAGCACAAGGTATTTCTGTTGAAAAAGTGAACTGATATGGGTGGCTAACAGTGACCTGCTTGATTTTATGCAAAACAGCTATGATTAAGTGTTTTCAATTTACCTCTCATAAAAAATGGGATTTTTTTAAAAGTTATTTTGTTTTTTATACTGCTCTAATAATTCCACAATCCATTCAGGCATAGTGGTCTATCAGCCTGACATAATAAATTAACTAATTTACTATACAATAAGTCAGAAGAGTTGATTATCTGTCTCTTCTGACTCTCAAGCACCTGGTGTTGTCATATCTGTAAAATATCCCATCGGAAGCAAGGAAGGAAGGAAGGAAGAAAGGAAGGAAAAGGTTTATTTCCCAAGATTCATTTAGCTGAGTGAAGAGCAAAATCCTGACCCCATAAAATTTGATGATGAAGTAATGGACCCCACTGCCTTCAGCAGTGTTCCTTAATAAATTTTTAACAAATTATTGATTCAAATCAGTTCTTACTGAAAACATCCAGAAGCCAAATCAGGCTCCATATCCTTTTTCTTTGCATTTCCCTCATTTAATATGACTATTTAATGTAAATAAAATATTTATTTTTTCATTATTTCTTCTTACTTTACTTAATGAGTCTGAGTGAGCATATGATTAATGATTCTGCGTATGTGTTGTGGAAAGATGATCTTCTCTTTTTTCTGTCTTTTATTTTCATAAGTCATTATTTTTGTAAAAAAAAAATCTTTAATATTTTTCTGATATTTTAGAATATTTATTCTAGATACTTATAAAAAAAGCTTTTAGTTCTAAACCACAAAAATCCATTATTCATTGTTATAAACATTAAACAACTTTGCCTAGCTACCAACTGCTCTCGGTACAGCTGTAAGTATGGCCAACAGCCTTATTCAAGACCATTAAAATAAAAAAGCACCTATTTTCTACTGCAAGCTACCACCTTCCCCCCAAGATGATGCACAAAATGGACATGGAGTACCATTTACAGGATTAATATTACCCAGTATTTACAGCTAATGGATTTGTGTTACTGCTTCATTTTACAAGGCCTCTTTTAATCTTTTAATTTATCCTCAGGTCTGCTGCTTTATTTTTGTTCCATCAACCTCATAAAAGCCATTATCTTTCCATTAGCAAACTGCTAAATAACTCTTCATATGCTCTTTGATCTGTCCAGCAGCCGTTTGCATTCTTTGCAGTGAGTTTTTCAATTACTCTCAAGAATTTTAAAATACAAGTTTGTTGAGAGCTACTTCACACACTGTGGTACATTTAATTAACATAGGATGGAAGAAAGATTTGCAACCACGTTCCTGCTTTTTGCTGCCATAACAACTCATGGTTTCCTTCTCTGTTATGCAAATCAGGTTACAGACATTTATGTCAGTGAAAATGCTGTAAAACATTTTTACAGAATATTGGACCAAATGTATTTCTCAAAATCTGAATGAAAGTAATTATGCTTTATTTTTGCATTTGGTGGCTTATAAGAAAAACTCTTTTTCTGGATACCAGATCTTGAAAGTGCTTTTTGAGGGAGTTTGCTTGATTTCACAAATCGCATTCCTTTTAGTTATTCCTTTCTTTTAATATTTTTTCTGACTAGAAAATGAGGACTGTAACTCCTTTTTGAAAATATATTCATTTTGTACCAATTGTGTGACCATAGTATTGTGTAGTTGTATCCAACAACAGTTTAGAAACGAATTCTTAAGGATCAACCTGTACATTAAAATATACCAGTATTGTTGTAGCACTGAACTGCTCCCAGGGTTATGAGACGTATTAGTGAAAATAAAATTTTTCGTGTCACTCATCTCAGACATCAAAACACCTTATTTGCCATGGTAGTTTGCAAAGAGGTCATGCTATGGCTCTGTGTTCTGCAGAGACACTTAGTGACACAGAAATTAATGTATCAGAGGATACATTATTTTTCTCCTTCACGGCTTCATGCGAGGAGAAGAAAATGTTCAGTGGGATTGGATTGTCTTTCTCAGAAGCTAAGACTCTTCTGTCTAATAAGACCAAAAATTACACTTCTAGTAGCACAGATTCTCTGACATCCTAATTTTGGAAAACAGGAAGTTGCTCTCAGAGAGTTCAAAATCCCGAACAGTTTCTTTAAGCTCTTTCTTTAACTGCAAAAGATCCCTGATATGTACTGGATTTCTAGAACAACTAAAAGTCGCTCATCTGACCAGCAGTTTGTTGTTCTTCATGAGTTTTATCATGATTCTTCTTTTATCTGGAAAATAGTGATAAATACTGCACTTTTATTCTCAGAGGGAACAGTATCCTGCCATGTTTGTTTCTTCAAGCAATCTTATAGCAGCAGTAGAAGAAAGAGGAAGGGAACTTGTAAGGATGTGTGTTCACGACCTTGAATAACTGATCAGGGACTGCAATGTATGGAGGAAGTCCAAACTCTCCGTGGAAGAGCACGAAGGAAAGTTGGACCACCTGTGGGACTTTGGTAGAGCATTTAGGATTGCAGTAAGCTGTCATTAGAGAGTAAAGCACCAGTGGATATGACCTGCAGGCTTAAGTTTGATTTTCACAACTGATATAATATTGTTACACATTTCAGATCGCTTATTCATAATAAGGTCAAGATATTTTCCTGAGGAGTACAGTGATATGATTCTTCTTTCACAGTTTTCCAAGAAGCCGTTCCTTATTTGTGACACTGAATTTAAGTGCAGTGAATGTTACTTTATGATGATGAGTTTATTTCCTCTGTGGTCCACTACATATTTTGTGTGTATTGTCTACTCTATTTTCTCATGTAGGGATGTAAAAGAGAAAATTGTTAAGGGCCGCAGTCTACCATGCAGGTTATTCTATCTTTAGGGATGTCCAAGTACTATTTCTGTTCAAGGTAGTTCTGCTCTGAGCATGTTAAATACTAAAAGCAATTCAGAACAGAGATCAATTTTTGATCAGTGACATTCAGGCCAAAAAGTGCCTCAATCCAATTCCCATCTCAGCACTAATTGTAGCTGGTGGTAAATTAACTTCTATATTAAAATAGTCCCATTACACTTAGTACTTGAGTATACGTCCTTGACGGCAATAGCTGTCTGGGCCCATGCACTTCACTGCTTCTAAAAGAAACTTCACTTTACTGCTGCCAAATCAGGAGAAATCACCTCAGTCAGGTTTGGCAAACCACTGAATTGTTAAGAAGTGTTGAAAGTAACATCCGTGACTTGAACCACCCCAGCTACAACCCAACAGAGCTCCCTGTAATTGATATCAGGAGCGCAGGCCACTAAGATGGAACAACATGACAGTTGAATAATAAGCATTTTGAACTTTCCTATGACCTTTTCTGCCTCAGAGATGATTGCTTTTCTGGGATAAAGCTGACAAAAATTGTTTATGAGCAAGTGTTCTTCAACCTCTCTGTCATTTCACTTTACCATTAGCTCAATTTACCAAAGGAGGGATCCAATTCATGTGGGATACAGAACTTAGTCTTCTTTTTTTTTTTTTTTTTAATTTTATTTTATTTTAGGAAGTATTTATTGCCAAATAAATAAACCCCAGAATCAGCTTAAGAACAGAAGTGTTTGAAAGTGCTCCGTTATCTTGGAGGCTTTTGCTATAGTTTACCCTGTTCTAAAAGCAGAGCAAAATCAATGACTCTATCTACCTTGTCTTTTCAATACATTTTTGAAACTCCCTAGGGCCCTTCTAAAGGCCTAAAGGCCTACATGCTTTGGTTTCATTCACATCGTCATGTTTAGAGTGTCATTTTGGTTTTTACCTTCCAAAAAATTTATGTGTGCTATCACCAGTCTTGATCCATTTCCTCTGAGGTCTACAGGAGCTGCGTCAAAACCCTGCTTTGAAGGGTGTGAATGAAATTCTGAAAAGCTAGTCGTAGCATTTTCAGTTTCTTCTGTTGTTCAAAAGAGGTTCTCTCCTTTGTATCCATGAGGATTTTAGGTTGTCCCAATGGTAAGATTTGTTGTGAATTTTTTTTTTTTGCTATTGTTATGAAATTAATGGAGTAGAGTAGAGGGTATTGTTTCTGCTGCTGAAACTTTGAGAGATAAGGTGTATTTACAATCAATAGGCAAGACTACAATGAAAACCTGCTGTGATAATTTAAAAATCCTCCCATGGTACATGCTAGCTTAATTCTGATCAACAGTAAAAATTTACCAATCTGTCCTTTTGGCACCAGGTACAGGCAGGTTTTAGTTACTTACAGAATAATAAACATCCCTCTTTCACCCCCATCCTTCTTTTAAATACTTCTGGATTTGCTTCAAGAATGAGATTGTTGTCCCAATCCTTCATGCTGTATGTTTTCTGTTTGAACTCTCAGTTTTACACCAAATGCTGAACTAAGCAGTAGATCAAAATGTTTACTAATGTTTGTCCTGGGGAGATTTCTGAGAATCACTGATGATTCAAGAAAAATATTACTTTGATAGCTATTGAAGGTATCCCTCTCTGGGGTAGCTAAATTTTTTAATGGTTATGTTTGCCATACTGGGATATTCATGCAAATGTCCTGTAACTTTTTATAGAAACTACTCTGGTTCATCAAGAAGGAATAAAAGGAAGCCTTCATATTCATACCCATGCAAGACTCATCAGTTTACTACAACTTTCAGAATTCTCACTGGAAAAAACTTGCTTATGTTTACAGTAGTTTCATGAGCTCATTATGATGCTCTCAGTTTTGTACACAAACTATTAAAACATTAAATGAAAAGACAAATGATGGACAAATGATGGAATGAATTCTTTGCCTTATTTCAGAAGTGAAAATACTGTAAGTTTCTATCATATGTGGAACAATGGAAAGAGAGATTTACATTTCTACACATGTTTGAAAAAAACCTGAACAAGAAGATACATGAATGAAAGTAAAGAATTATACAAGTCGGAGTACATCAGCATTTACTTGTCATCTTAGACACACTGTGAAACTAAAAGCTTATTCATGATTGCACTCTAAAAAAAGGTAAGCTCAGAATTGTGAGTCCATATCATCAGGAGACGGGATGAAATGACCAGAACTCGTGTGATGCTATGGAAGAGTGGAGCCAGTGCTGGCATTAGTAGCCAGTTTTTATAGAAGTACTACTCTGTTCCCCAATCTTTCCCCATCTTTCCTGATTGTGTCCTGATTCAGTGTAATTTTTCAGAAAGCTGCTGAAGTGAAGCCATTTGATATGTTTACTTAAGAAAACAGACTTCATTCTGTGCATAGTTTTAAATATATGGTGGACTTGAAGATCAAGTAACTAGGTAGCTGTAAATAAATCAGGTAAATAAACTGCAGCTGGGTGGTGCTGAGTGAGGAACTCAAGTATGGATTCAGAACAGGGTTTATTTCAGGGACATCTGGAGGCTTCCATTCAATAGTTGGAAATAATAATCATGTAAAAGTGGTTACAAAAGAGTGTTAATGCAGCAAAACCAAAGAGGAAATATCCAGCCAGACAATGTGACATATTGATTTATAAGTCCCTTTGGTGGACTGAAGATCCAATTTCACGATATAGTTCATCATATAATGAGCAGCATCCAGAAAGGGCAACTTCATCTATGTGCTCTACTGACTTCTCTTGTATTTACTCTTGTATTACTCCCATAAAAAACTCACTCATGGATCTTAACCAGAAGAAAAGTAATCTTATTGATGTCTTTTCTCTTGGTTTATTTTTTTGAAATAATTCACCTTGAGATCAGAAAAGCACCAGTGATGGCCTCAGTGAGGATGATGGTGGTCATGGTGAGTCATACCACTTGCCTAAGCAGCAGTGAGATACTATTTCTGCTCAACTGTATAGCCAAAACTACATCCTAATTTTCTGCTTTTTTTTTTGGTATAATCCCTGGTACTCATTACCATTTTTTGAATTAAGACTTAATACATTTACAGGAAATACTAATTTTTATCCTTCTTTGTTCCTGGTGTCATAAAGGATATTATAACTATATGATTATTACCTTAGATGGTGCCTAAAAGCATTTAACATTGACAGATTCCTCCAAAATCCAGGTTACTCAGCTACTGCTATTCAGCTCACTGCAGGACACATGAAAAAGGAAAGATGATAACATTAAAAAAGAGAAATGGTTTCTATAAGCTCAAGCAATTCTATATACAGTTTATACTTTCCTCCTTTAGCACTTTTATAGAGCTTTTTTGCTCTACACATTTGAACTGTTGCCATAATCTTGTTCCTGTTTTTCACAGCGGGCCTACATAATCCCTCCTGCTGTCTGCAAAGAGTTACCAAATTGGACCCATTACATTGTTCCTGTGCGCAGAATGACACACAATCAGTAAAAGTCCTTTTGTTTATACTGCTAATAACAGATGTTGCTCTGCTACATCACACATGCTGTTTAATATTATCAAAACAATTATTCATTTATTCATATTTGTGCAGTATGTGCAAGCTGGCATTACAGATCTTGCAGACATGGCCCTCATGAATGTATAAACAAAAATGAATGTCATATATAATAAATTACCCCCATTCTCATCACATTTTTAATCTTATATCTAAAAATTTGATGATAACTATTGCTTGCACATGGACAATGGGGTGACAGACAAAACTCTGGACATGTGGAAAAGCTACTGAAATAGTGAAGGGTCTCTTCCCACAGGGAGCTGTTGTATATATAGGAAAAGAAGTAAGCTTTGCATTGTCAGGGTCCAGGGACAAGCACTCTGGTGTTAGTTCCCACTTCTCCCCTTTATCCCCGCAGTCCTCCTCCAAAAGAAAAACACAAGGAAGGAAAACAGTTCAAGAGTTGGTTTGATTCCTTTTGATTGAATTAACAAGGGTTCATTTTAATTGAATTAACTAGTGGGATAACAGCATGAGTGAATTTTAAAGTATAATTAAAGGATTCATTTCTACTTAATGACAATGGGATAGAAAATTACCTCAGAACAGACGCTACACAGGTTGTCTGTTTCCCCATTCTGGATGTGCATTTTCAGGTAACATGGTCATTAAACCATTTTCTAAACATGATACAAGGTTTGGAGAAAAGGTACCAGTTTAAAGGAAATCTGTTTATGTATTTGTAACTTTCAAATATTTACATTGCTTACGATTAATGCCATCATTTGCTCTCATTAAGATGTACGACCTCTCAGTTTTTAAAAATAACAGGGTATTTTTTTCAAATAAAATCACTCTTTTTTTGCACATACAAATGTAGCCCTCCTGAAGCAGTGTGTTTATGTTCCTGACAGTATGTTTGTATTCTAGAGAAGTATAATATTTTCTTCTTTTGCTTGGTAGAAATCAGATTTTCATACTAGTGAGGTAAAAGAATATTTTCCATTCCCTCTTCTTTCAGCATCACTTTCATTGGAAAATGAACTGAACTGATCCTTACTGGCTTATAGTAGTTAAACAGAACTTGAAGAAACTTATCCGTGAAGAAAATAGTTTGAAGTGAGCAGAATATGTCCCTCAGGCCTGAAGGTAATAGCTTTTCCCAGAAGTATATTCAGAAAATAATTATCAGGTACCTGTTACAAACTTATAGACCTGCAAGCCAGCAGTCAGTAGGTTATCATTAACCTTCCTAGCTGTATGACTTAGTGCAAGGTGGACAGAGGTGACTAAGGGGAGAACTGAACAATTTCTATCTTCCTGTTTCTTTGGAGTTTGTCTTGCAGAATATGAGTTCTCTATTGAGTATATTATTGAAAATAATGGTTTGTATACAGGTTTGTTTTCAGTCTTTTTTTTTTTCTTTTTTTTTGGTGTTCACTATGAATGGTTTTTCTTCACTGTGTTGTTCACTCTTTTGGGAATATTCAGTAGAAGTTTGATCTTTCACACTACATTAGATCTGTGGCTGCTCAAGATCAGTGCCTTTCCTCTGAAAGCCTTGAGGTCTGTAGGTGAATGTCTGGTGTCTGAAGTCATGTGAGTCACCTGTAAGTAAAACGTAAGCAGATGTCCTTCACAAGAATGCCAAGGCAGTGTAAGGATTAAAAAAAGGTTTATTTTGGATGCAAGAACCACTTTTTTAAGATGCAGTTTGCATCGGACCTTTGGGGCAAAAAGGCAATGCCCCTCCTCCTCCAAGGCTTTTTGTATCTTCTCTTGCTGTGTGTGTGTGAGGGGGAGGGATTGGGGGGCATGGAAAGCATTGAAACTGCCTTTGAGAAAGAGCCACCACCTAGGCAGAAAGCCTTCCAAGAAAAATGAGTTCTAACTTTCCATTACAGATTCTACCGGAAATGTATCTATTACTCCACACCACACTGTATTCAGGACAGCATCGTGTGGCCAATATGACAGAGTATATCCTATGATATCCTTAATTGCACTAGAGGTATACGCATGCTTACGCCCATATGACTGAATCAAAGCCCAAATATCACAGAAGAAAGGAAACCTGAAATGCGAGTGCGAAGAGTTCCAAGTGCTATTATTATGCAATTCATCACATGTTCATCCCAAAAGCTTTCAAGTCTTCTGAGTTTCAATCGTCAAAGACATGCTCTGAAAATAACTTCCACAATGTAATCACAGGTTGGGTAGAAATTATGTTTATTGCTTTAGAAACATTTACTTTCAATGTGTTGAAGGGTTATTTCTTGTAAAGTCTACTTTCTCAATTCAATCTTATTTCATGCACTTTTATCCTGCTCCCCTTTAATCATTTAACAAAATAATCTTTTAGTCTTTGAAACAGAGATTTTTTTTTCCATATCAATAACTTGTTCTTATCTATCTTCACACAACTTATTTTTGCAGTATGCTTTCCCTGATAAGATAGCAGTCTAAAGCAAGAAGTATCAATATAAAAGACATTTTCTGTATTACTTACAATCCGATTTTTTATGCACCTTAGGAACTTATTTGCTTTCTTTCAGAACAGTAGTACTTGAAGTGAAAGTTCATGGTGAATAGTCCATAATGTTTCCCTTCTCCCTGTCCTGTCAGATTTGAGCAGTCTGTATTTTTACATTATATCACTAACACATAATACTGCTTAACCCATTGTTAAAGATAAGATCACATATTTAACATTATTTACATAGCTATATATTCTTCAAGGGGCTTTCTGGTAATCAATAGGCATGCTATCTGCCTTTGTGTTGACCACTTTTGCAGCTTGACTCAGTTCTTTTTAAGTTTTGTTCTGACCTCTCTGGATTTAATCAAATGTAACTATGGTTTGGGTTATTCATGCATTTTTTTTTAATTCGTTATTCACTTTGCTGTTTGTAGATCATTATAAATATATTAAACAGTGATCCTTATACAGAAACTTTAGAAATCCATCTGTTAACCTTTTACCATAATGAAAACTGACCGTGGATTTACTATTTCTATCATCTCCTGGTTGTCTTTTTGTGCATGAATGAAGCACAGAATTTTCGATAGTTCAGATTATTTCATACAGGCATAAATAACGCTTTTATTATGTACCAAGAGATAGCAAGCATTCCAGATATGATGTACCGGGCAGCCTTGTCAAAACCCAGTTGCATAACTTATTTACCCAAAATAAAGTACCTAAACCACCCCTTATCAAAGCACTTGTGAAATGTCTGTGATTATACACATGGTGTTTTGGGGACAAAACCAAGCAAACATCTACTGATATTTACATTGTAGTGTATGTTATTAGTGTATTAAATGAGTTGGATCCAGCTTCTCTCATCATGGCTGAGAAAAAATACCTGAGAGACTGAATTCTTCCAAAGAGTTTGAGAGACTGTCCACCTAGTAGTGACACTTCTGCACATAAAGTTGCTAACAGGGAAAAAAAAAGATATCTCCATCTTAGCTTTTCCATCCTCAGGACAACTACTAAAATTTTGATTTTTATTTATTTTCAATAATATTGCATGGGAAATTTGTAATACTGTTGCAAAACTCAGCATTCAATTTGCTTCTGAGCTAAGCCAGATCTCTATTTAAGGACTTGGATTTTGGGTGCTAAACATCTTCCTATTGATGTAGATCATCCTTATTGCTCTTTTTTTTCATGATGAAAATGGAAAGAACCTGAAATTCATTAAGGTTAGTTTCTGTGTGTTTCCCACTTGTCAAATGTAGTTCATTGACTATGTTTCTATGTAATGTCTTTTTACAATATGAGATAGCATATGTCAAATACATTTATTGACAATTAGCTATTAATTAGCAAAAGAGTCAAGCTAGTATTTTAAGAATCAATAAACTATAGAAGTTCACAGACATATCAATTTAAACTAAAGAAATGCTTCGTTAAGCAAACATTGTCAAATGATAGGGCTGCTTCAGTACACAGATTAAATAAAACACATATGTCCATGAAAGATAACACAGATGAGGGGGTTATCAGATTTCCAACTCTGAGAAATGGCTATAATAACAGTGATACTGTTCTACGCTCCAGAGATCTCTATGCACTACAGTCTTTAAAGGTAGGGAAGTATTACTATAGTTTTACTACAGTCAGGGAAATTGAGTCACAAAGAGGTTAAATAAATGTTGCTCCAGGTTAATCATGAAGTCAATACAGAACTTCAAACAAAGAATAAATTCCCTGGGTTACTGACTGAGGTGCACACCAAGTTTAAGCACAGCAGTTGCTGTACCCATGCCCTGTCTGTGCACAACACCATCTGCCAGCTGTCCCCAGACCTCAGGAGGTCACCAGCAGCTCGGAAGAGTGAGGACTGAGGTGCCTGCAAAGAAGCTGCATGCCTGGCCCTTGCAACATCCCAGATTTTTGTAAACACGTTCACAACCTTCCAACCACTGGAAGCTTTGGTGCTCCTTAGTCCAGGCCCTGCACATGCTTTTACAGTGCACTACTTACATCAGGCTCATAAGAACCAGGGTAATAAACCAGCCAACAGGTAGGCATGCTGCTGGCATTCATCCTGTCCTAGGACAGGCTAAAACAAGAAGCCCTTGTTTCTATTGAGGGAACACCATTTCTACATAAAGCTCTATGTCAAATAATGATATATTAGAAACATTTGACCTTGTGAAGGATTGTCCCACTTTTCCCCGGCTTCAGCCATATTTACCTCAAGCTAAAAATATTTGAATTTGCCCCATTAAGCTTGTGTTACTGTATTTCCTATCTCTTTCAGAAGGTTTAATTCCATTAGTATTTCACTGCCAGCAAACTATAGAGCTTCTATATCCAATAAAATGAGCACTTCATAGTAAACAATCTTTTAATGTCCATCTCCATCATGGCACCTTCTGTCAAGCACTGACTGATACATACTAAAAATGCACCCAGTCTAAACTTCACCTTAGAAAAGATTATGACATGCAAATTTTGGTCACAGTGCGTATATGAACTTAAAATTTGCTCATTATGAAGTTTTAGTTTGAATTTTTTTCCAATTAAAATGTTACTGACACCTTTCTAAATGACACATTTTATTCCTGTTTGCATAAAAGACTATCCTGCTTACAGGAAACTAGTTGTTCATTTAATGTTGATATTACTGATTTTTTTTTCATCCTGGGACCATGCAGATACGAGTACAAGGTCAGACCAACTCTAAAAATCTAGCTGCTGTATTTAATTTTGCCATGACTTGTTAACAGCAGCTGCTGATATGGATCTTTCACAAAGCTGACCCTTGTTTGCTGCCACTGCTAAGACATTTCTATTGTAACGGGACTCTCAGACTCTAAACCAAAGGTCACAGTCCTTCAGTGCACTTCATCCAGTTCCCATAATTAAAAGCATTCATTAAACTCTCTGGTGAATGTACCTGTGTTTTTATTTGAGAACTCATTAACTACTGTATGCATCAAAAGAAATTTTTAGAATTGCAGGGGAACTGCCTCACTATGTGGATATATGGGAGTCAGAATTAAAGTGAAAGAAAATAATGAATAATTGTTCTAGAGGAGTGTGATTCACACAGTCAAGACCCCGGCAATGACAGAAGAACTGGCCAAAGCCAGAAAATTAACAACTGCTTAGTAAGTTTTATCTTATGGAGATAATTTCTTATTTTTCTATAGCTGGAGAATAAACAGCAAGAATTTGTTTTCATCTCTGGTGATTTATTTTGTAATATTCAGAAAGCACTTCTGGAGATTAAAAATAACATAAAATGAAAAGAACTGCTATTTTGTTGAGGACTATAATATTTATCTTGTTTTCAACCGAAATATGAGGCCAATTGTAGTGAGGGGTGAGATCATGCTCTTCTGGTCAGACCTCACTCTTCTGCTGGGGTCCTTAGGAGAGGAACATTGGCCAAGAAGTTCAGGTACCTCGATGAGCGTTTTTTCACAAGTCGGTAGAACCCAAAGGGTTCTAATATTATATTTCTAAAAATACTTTAACCTCCAAATGCCCCACTGAAATTGTCAACATCTCTGCTCAATTGCTAGGTAATTCTAACCTGCCCAAATTAGCTTCCCAAGCCTGTGATGTTGGGTATATACACAGCTAACAGTGGTGATCTGCTCAGGGCAGGACTGTGGCTAAGGATTTAAAACCATTTCACCTGCAGGTTCTGTTGCTATGTTTTCATTGTTCAAAAATATCTTATGGTTATACAGTTTAAGGGACCAGTGGGGAACACTGCAAGGACCAACAGAGTTGTGGGCTGAAATTTTTGTGAATAACTAAAACATTAGAGAATTGTCTCTAAAGAGAAACTATATCTGTGTGTGTCATCTCAAAATAACCTGAGATCCAGTCATATGGGGAAGTGATTTGACATAACCACACATTCAAGTTAGGCAGCTGAAGAAGATGCTGAGGTGGGGATACAGGAATGCTCGAGGGGATTATGCTACTGCTCTTTTTGGACATCTGTTATGACAACACAATTCAAAAATGGATCACTATTTCTGATGGCTGAGTAAACAGCTAAAACACTTTTTTTCTCAGGTCTTGGTAAATAACAGGTTTTAATCCCACCTGTGTCCTCAGCATTTTCAATTAATTACTGTAAGTAGCAGCTTCTCCATGTTGCAACATTTGTACATCCCATTATTGGTACTTAATTGTTTACCTTGTATGGAAAATTGGAGCTAGCTAACAATTTCTGGTCACTTCTGGTCATTGTAATGCTGTCCCCCTTTGAGAACTCAGCCTTTTAGTAGTTTTTGGGTTTTATATTTTTGGGTTTTTTAATAGTCTGAATGTAGAGTAAGGGTGGTTTAAATTCTGAAACCTGTTGATACAGGACAGGTGGCAAGTTGGTAGTTCCAAACTGATCAGTCATCCACAAACAGCTTTTCTTCCTTTTGTGTCATATTGACCACTGAACTCATGGCAGATGCTGAATTATAGCTTTGCTGTGAGGAGTTTCCTAAGCATGGACGTGGGAATTTTTTATTGTGATTATTAACATTTCAGTAAGATCAAAAATGGAAGTTGTTACCTGTAATTAGTGGCCCTGTGGTACATAAACATGTTCTACATGAACATTTGTACAAACAGAGTTTTATTGATATGAAATTTCTTCGGAAATTTTTTTTCCTTTCAGCTGTAGATCCTTTCCGGCAGAAAGTAATATGACCTGTCCGCCTGAATCCCCTGAAGTATAATCACTGAGGAATCTGCCTCCCTTAGTAAGAATCATTCACTGTAAAGTCATGCCATGTAGATTAGATGCCTAGAGTACATTGCTGAGCATGAGGAATGTGAGAAAAATAAAAACCAGAGTGTCAAAAAGCCCACACTGGAGGTATATGTGTCTTTAGGATGGGGATATTGAAATAGTATTTTATCATCAATAATCCTGTATGAGTTCTACTGCTAACAAGGATCTGCTTACAGGCTGCTTCATCAGAGCACCTTGCACCTCCAATGCAATAGCAAAGCTTGTGATGGTGGAGAGAGACAGCAAATCCGTGCACTGCTAAATCCCACAAATACATCCGGTATGTCCATGAAATTTTGCCCATTAGTATTTATTAAAGTATTAGCGCAGGACTGAATGACACATTTGTCTTCACAAATTGTTGTAAAATGTTGTGTGCAAAGTTGTTAGAAGAATTTCAGGAATCCATTTCATCTTTATGTCACATCAGTATCAATTTAAATTGTTATGCAGGGGAAACATTTATTAATTGCTGTGTTTTGAGTCAATTGTAGAATATTCAGCTGCATTTACTTTGTCAGGAAAGGTAGCAGAAATAGGTCATCAGGTCAAATTATTTTTCCTTCTTTATTATTGTGATTATTGCTAATTTTCAATAAGTTTCAGTTTTGTCTGAGTTCTAACCTTGTTCTAGGTTTTGTTAAGACTTTAATGTATCCATTCAAGACAAATTTTCTAAGCCAACTCAGGAACTGTTATTTTAGGAATTCTAGGAAAACAGGAGTATAACCCATGATGCCTACCAAATGCCAACACAAATATTTCAGCGTAGTTTCCACTCCCTCAAGGAGTCTGTTGCATACAGAACTGTGCTGTTTTGCCTCGGGTTTACAATTTCTTCAGTTGTCAGATATTTGCTTTTGATAGCACTCCAGTATTAGCAATGTGTTTTTCTTTCTGGGTTAGAAGCTTATCTTGTATCATTCTGGATTCCTTCACTGAAACCAAAAGGTAAATCTGTACAAACTCTGTAATCAGCCAAAGAATGCATCACCAGAACTGTAACTTTTATTCATTGAGAACAACTAGGACTTTAGAAAGAACTCAAAGTGCAAAAGTAAGCAATCTTTACAACAGTAACAAAGCATGAGCTGTAGTATTCAGGAAGATATGTGGGTATGAAGAGCTCATTAACGGTACAAAACTCTTGGCAAAACTGTAAGTTATCAGAAAAGAAGGTCCTGGAGAGAGAGCTTAAGGAATAATTGGCAATGAGGAATGAAACTCATGGAGAATAAAAGTATTGGGCAGGCATAATTTTGATCAGTAATAAAAACAGGTATACTTTTTCTTTATGCATAGCAAGGATCTCACATTCCATTTAAACATACTTCTTTGGACTATGTTTAAAGAATATATCAAAAAGGATAGTTATTGTGAATTAGAGAAAAAGAATGCTGAGGCCTGAGCAAGTTCTGCAGTACAACCAGGGCAATCCTACAGCACAATGCAAATTGAAGCCAATCACTGTGCTGTGCATCAAAGCCCTCAACAGTCACATTGTGCATTCTCTCTCCTCCTTTTTTTCCTTCATCTCACAGTTTTGCCCTGTAATGAATGCTGGTGATAGGGGTTTATGTGTGTTAATTTTTAAAATTATTTCTGTCATTATAGCCAATTGTCCTCACAGTGTTTGCTCTTGGAAGGTGGGTTTGTGTATCCAGGATGTCAAGTAATTCCATCTGGATTCTACTGGAGCTGAAGCCTCTGCTTTTCCTAAGCTTTTTCTTTTGAGAAATCTGGAAAAGCATTTGACCTTTACAAAAGAAAGAAAGAAGCAAACAAACAGACAGGGATCTCCAGACCCAAAAGAAAATTTTTATAACTTCTATTAGTCGGAAAAACATTTATGGTGATATTGTGAAACTGTGCTTGGAAATCAATTTTGTTAAAAAAAGTGGTGAAAATCATTCCTGTTTATTAGTTCCTCTGAAGAAACTATGTTACACAGAAATGGCTATTCTGAAGGGTTTATGAAAAGTTTAACTTCCATGTGAGGTTTTAAAGCTCTTTAGATTGACAATGGAAGAAAAATTATTTTCAGTCACAAAAACCAGTTTAACTGAATAGACTCTACAAAGATAACAACATGCAATTGAAGTACATATGCATTTCCAGTATAATACACTTTCTGTCCTACATAAAAGAAAAAAAAAAAGGGAGGGGGGGGAAGAAGAGGAAGAGATTATTTTGTACAAGGAAGTGCTAATTAACAATATCTTCCCCTTTCTTCCCTTTGTTATATTTACTTCATCAAAACATAAATAAGCTACAACAAGATAGTTCAGCAGTCTGGTATGTTTGTGTGCATGCCTGAACACATACTCATCTGGTCATACAAAAATTGCAGTGACGATTGCTGCTGTTACAGAAATTGGAACAGCTGATTCCTAAAATTCTCCAAATATATTTTAGGTGCCTTTAAAAATAAGAGAACAGGAGAACTGGAGGTAAAGAAAATAAATAATACCATCGGCATAAAAAAAAATCTTGAAAGATGGCAGAGATGCTTTAAAGACAAGAAATGTTGATACAGAAAATAAGCATAAAGAAGTGTCTATGACCAACGTGCTGTACTCATAGACCATCCATTAATGGTGATGTTCAGCTCCAGGCTCATTGCCATGGCTAGGATCCAATTTCAAGATCCATTAGCACTCTCTGCCTCTTGAATCTTCTTCTGATCAACCACTGTTCATGATAATGAAATTACACATTATTTGTTCAATAGAACTTAAAATGAGACACATCAAGATTGCTTTTGGCAATAGACATGAACTGATTGATGCTAACAGTTCCTTAATTTCATTTATTGTTCAATGTTGTTCCATTTTGTCTTGCAATCCATGGTATTCATAACCAAAAATAACAGCAAATCACAACCTCTCCATTTCTAATATAAACAAAGCTCCAGGTATAATGGATCTACAAACTTGTCAGCTTGTTACAAAACAGCTTCTAGGAAAAGATTCATGGCTGATGTTTGAGTAACTAAAGCAATGTGGACAAATCACTGTCACTATTTCATATCTGAATGGTTGACCCAGGCACACAAAGGAGTACTGTGGGTTTATATTTATTCAGTGTTACCACTGAAAATTCCAACCTGTTGTGTGAGTAGTTTGACTTTATTTAATGAACTACTGATGAGCAACTTAGATAAAAAGAGGTCCGGAATGTTATGTCATAGGAAGCCACAGAGTACTGTGCTGATATGTAAGAACAATGTTCCTCCTCAGACCTAGTAACCTTCTGATATCTCTTTCTGCTTAAGTTAGAGACTGATAAAACCACCAAAGCAAATCCCTACAAGAAAGCCAGAGTCCCATATACCTGTATTTCCTGCTGCCTTAAAAGTCCCAAGCCATTTTCTATGGCATCTGATGGTTATCTCTTGGGAAGAGAGAAGATGAAGCCCTTCCAAAAGTAGATACTGGCTTTTGAAAAGGTATTTTGCGCTCTACCTACCAGCTGCAAAGCACATCTGGGGCTAAGGGCTTCACATCTCATATCCATCTCTTCTTTCTGACAACAGAATTGTTACCACTAATTAAAAATAATTCTAGAAATCTCCTCAGACAGACATGGCCAATTTGTGAGGTTTAATAGCCTGAACCCTTACCTTTTTTGCCCCTCTCTATTTAAATGTCCTGTGCTCTGCATCCATACTGGGGATACCCAAGGTGCAGGATCTAATATGCTGCCAGCAAGGCCCAGAAGAGGAGCTGTCAAACCTGCTTCTAAAAATAAAGGGTGATGGGATAGAGGCTCATGGATTATTTTATGTAGAATAAGACAGCTCATTCTCTTTCTCAGTGAATCGTGGACAGCTATTAGGCTCCAGTATATTGGTCTTTAATTAATAGGAAGAAGAACATGATTAGAGAGTGTAGGAAGGAACAGAATAAAGAGTCTAAGTAAGTTTTCCTCCATAACATTTTTCTTTTAGTAAATCCCTGAAGATTTTTGGGATCACAGTGTGAATTTAAAGATATCTAGCACACTCTGGCTCATGCCCCCTCTGAATGGTAAGAAGTTACTTTTAGAAAACTTATCCAGTGAAGATGTTTTTGTATCTTGCATTTTAAAACTGTATTTCCATGTCACTAACAAAAACTTCTTTTTTTTTTTTTTTTTCCCCTAATGCCTCAGAATGTTTTGGAAAGCATCCCTGCTGGGTCCCTTGCAGACTGCCTACTTCTCTCATGTATAAAGTTCATACTTTTTGTGAAGGCAGTTTAAATTCTGACAGACTGGCCTCCAAGCTGGCACTCTGAATGCTAGTGACCAACATGGGAACTAGCACTTTCCCAGCCGTCTGTGCAGAACTGGTTTGAGCAGCCCCTTCTGGGACATGCCAGCCGTGCTTCCAGACAGCCTGTTGGAGTGCCACCTTTCAGGATGCCTAGGGACCATGCAGCTGCTCCACACCAGGAGGACTTCGCTCAGAATAAAAATGACAATAATGCACTCTGTCCCACCTGGAGCTGCACATAGCAGTGATCATGCCATTTCCTGCTCAGAAAAGGCCCGTTAGGACTTTTTAATAAAATTAAGCATTTAAAATGTTGAAACTGGATGTGATTTGTCTTTAAGCCATCTGGAATCACAACCTGTCCACATCAGATGCACGTATCCAGAGCATTCTTAGTCCTGGTGTTGGCTCTGTGCCATGTTGCTGATTCCAGTGAGATTTCCCATACACATGGGCTGTTGCTTTGTTTGTTTTTTTTTTTTAACTCATCCATTTCCTTCAGTACTCTCTATGCCTGAACTTATAGACTGTGTCATTTGGTCTTACTCTTGACACACTGTATAACTTCTGCCCAGTGTCCTGTCCCTACCCTTAAAACATCGCTGCTTTAGCTGCAATGGCCCACGTACATGTGAGCCTTCAACAGTTCTGCCATTTATAAAGTGTCATTATAATTTGTACATTGCTGTTGCAGCTATGCTTTCTGATGGAACTAATGCCTTCAATGCAATTTTGCAAGTCTTGGAATGAATTGACTTTTGATGTAGAAGCCTGTGTGAATTGTCCAGTGCCTGTTAAAGAGTAACTTGTCCATTTGTCCTTCAGTGTGGCAGCAAAACCTATTAGAATTTACCTAAATTTTCATTTAGGTAATTTACTGCATTGCTTTACTTTCTAAAATTACCACCACTTTGAAAAATTTGATTGAAACTGCTCTCTAAAACATTTAGCTGATATGGGTCTCATATTTGCCTTCTCAAGCTGTGGTCTTCCCTTAACCTTAACTACAACAGGGCACAGCTTAGTAGTAATATATGTCAAAACCAGTTCCAGTTCTGTATTACGTATACCAAAAAAACCCCGCCAAAACCAAACAGAAAAACAACAAAAAACCCCTTGTTTTCTTTTGCAGAATGTAATAAATATTCATCTGGAGACCAGAAGAAGAGGAGAAAAAGGAATCCAGATGTAGACATCTTCCTTTTTGCCTTTGACATAAAAGAGGAAGAGAATTCTCAGTGGTCAGTCTCTTCAAAAACTTAAAAACTGACAGTCAGCTCCCCTGTGTTGTATGCTCTACCAATTTTAAAGTTTAATTGTTTCCTAATACTGCTCCTTCCACAAATCTTTCATTCTTTACTGTTTAAAAAATAAATTTTATCCCAGAAGTGCTCCATTCAGCCCAGAGTAACTATGAACCTTTCTTCAGATTTTACAATATGTCATTGAAGTTGTCTTTGAAACTTACTTCCAAATGAACTCTGTCATGGGGTTTTGTAACAATAACAAACATTTTACCTGACATTCTTTATCTTTCAAATGTCCTTGAATTTCTGTTTCTCCAGAAAACCTGTACTGGTAATTTAGTAGAATCTACTATCGTAAACCAATAATGTGCTCTGCCTTTTTTCCCCCCACAAAATGTAGCAGCATCAAGAGCTAAGTGCAGACAGTCCTACACATTAAATTTGAAACTTCAGTAGATCATATTTCTAAATGGTGTGTATTTCTTCTACAAGTTTTGCAGCATGTACTATCTTTCCAGTGTTCCGATTAAAGATTTGTTGGGATTTGGTAATAACTACGTTAAAAAACTGTTGGAAGGGTCTCCAAGAGAAGTCCATCCCTGAAGACAAAATTAACTGTATACGTTATCACTGCTGACAGATGGCTGTCTAGCATATTCCTAAAGACCTCAGTGACAGAGTCTCAAGCAAAATATTCATTCACTGTTTTTCTTAACTTTTCGCAGTTTAAATTTTCAGCTTCATTGTTTTCTTGTGAGAATTTATTCTACAGGCTAGAATGCCTTCTGACTTTTTTACAATAGCATTTCATCCTTTAAGGCTTTTATCATGACCTCCCTCTAGTCTTCTAAGGGGAAAGATGTTTCAGCTCTTTCAATCATTACTCACAGGTCATGTTTTCTAAACTTCAGGTCATTTGCATTGCTTTCCTGTAGACTGCTCACTTCTCCCCATGTTGCACCCACACCTCCAGCTCGAGTCTTCTCCTCTGCCAGATGATGCAGAAAGCATTCATTGGTATGTCTTGCCAGGTATACTCTTGTGTGACGATTACTTTCTTCTCAGTAACATCATACCTGGATGTTTACCTCATGCATACCTCAATGCAAATCTCTTTCATCATTATTTTTAGATTCTTTTCCAAGGGACAGATGTTCCTTTTTATATTTTTTTCCATCTGATAGTTTTTGCTTAAGCACAGATCCTTTCACTTATTTGTAGTGAATTGTATCCCAGTTTTAACAAAATGCAGTCGTGACCCTTTTCAATGTTAATACTGTTTTCCAACCAAAATGTAGTTTTTCCCCCTAGACAATACCTGTAAATTTCTAAAAATCATACCATTTATTAATCAGACTTTTAGTGAAAACACTGAACAAAACAAAATGGAGAAAAATTCCCTATCTTCAAAGCAATCTTCCATTTTTGCACCAAATTAGTGGCAATTACTTGTAGAGCATGGTGATCTATCCTGTTGCTCATCTTCTCTAGGACACAGTCTGTCCAGAGCAATATGGACAATGGGGTTCCCCAGAGCTGGGCAGCCAGACTTGAGGGTGACCCAGCACTGGCCATGCTCCCATTCATGGGGCACAGTCCCATGGGGCTGGTAATAACTTCCATCAACAGCCCCCAACATAGCAAGAAATGAACCTCGGCAAAAGAAGATGGGGGTAAAGAGAAGGCTCAGACTAGAACTGCTGCAGCACTGCCAGGGGAGGGACTGATGGCCCTGACCAAAATGGTGTCCTGAGCACTGGGCAGGATGGTTGCAGGCTGGCTGGGAACATCTTTGCCTAATGGTGCCCACAGAGCAAACATGCATTGCAAGACTGACCCAAGAGAATATCCAAGTTTTTACCAGAACTGTGGTGTTTGAAATCTACTGTGGTTTCATTGCTTTCACGAGACCTGTTATTTAAGGTGGTTAGTTTGTTTTTACAGAATGACTATCAGCAGCCATGAGTGCTCAATTTCCTTCTGCAAACAGCACATGACCTGACCCTGTTCCGAAGGTGAAGGAGTGACCTCATGATACTTTTTGTGCTTCTTTCTTTTCAGACACCCACTCTTGTCTTCTTTCTTGGTACAGTGGCGCTCATATCTATGGAATATTAAACACCTATGAATAGACAGATTATTAAATTATTAATTATTATATTAATAATACTATTATTATATTGCTAATATTCTCTGTTAAGCTTTAAACAGAGGAAGTGACCACAGCTTCAGGTGAAAGATAAACTCCTTTCTGGTGTATCTGATGGATTTGAGTTAGTTACTATGGCGATTCCACCCATGTGATATTTAGTTTTGACTCACAGCTGCTGTAGTCTCTGGCATTGTTCCGGGTTTTTTTTTAAACTATAATAAAAATGCTCAGACTATAAGCATCCTGCTTGAGGCATAAGAAGCAGCTTGAAAAGGAAAAGGTGCCTGCTGCTTAAGCAATATATTTTACTTTTAGGGTTTTTTTTTTAAGGGAAATGAACTAAATTGCATCTGCCTCATCTTACAATTTTCAACTTAGATTGCACAAAGTATGTTTAAAAAAATTCTAAGCTGCTGCAGTAAAAGTGTATTTGTTTTTTCTTAGATTACAGACTTTGAGGGTCTTCATGCAAATGCTTTTTCATACAGAATAAATTGAGCAAACCTATGTTTGAGCACAGAGAGCCATTCTGTTCTGTGTGAGGAGCTCCTAGGGCAATGGGAATTCTGTACCAAAATAGCCTCAGAATGATCTTTATCACCTGCAATCTGCAGAGTCCACAAAACTCTTCTGTTATTTTTCAAATCTATGTCAGACTTCTGTTTAAGACCCTTGCTTGAAAGAAATCTCCTTTGATCCAATTTTTACAGCTACCTTGTCTACTCCTCTTAGCCTATCTTACCTCAGCCTCTACTTAAGTATCAGAAGACCATCTTTCCACAACCCTTATTATTTTTTTATGGTATATAATTCTACCTTTGTTTTATTTTCATCTCTTCATTCTCCATCTCATTGCTTTAGGGCATCCTGATCCTAAAATAGTCTAATTAAAAACATGAAGTGCATTCTTGTGGGAACAACAGACCAGGAACACCTAACCCAGCCAGTGATACCATTATATTCTTAGAACACACGAACTATTGTGATATTATGTGAAGGAGGAAATCTAACATGACTGTAATAATCAGTTTAATCTTATTTGGAACCACTAATATAACTTATGCATTGCCATATGGATGCTGTGTGATGTATCACTTGGAAACCTTAACATTATTTGTTAAGTTCGCCATGCACTAGTTATGAGAATATATTTTATCCTAAATTACTTCCACTCTCCAGCTATGCTTTTGGTGTGATATGAACTAAAAATACTAACATTTTGAGACACCATATTACTTCAGTTTACTAAATCTACCTACTGTATTACTACGTGTTAAAGAGAAGAAACTTAACTAGGTTCCTAGCATAACTATTTCTTTTACATGTCTGAAGAAAATTAGTTATGATTTGTCAGTGAATAGGTTTCTTTTTAAATAGATTTAATGTATACATTGCAAGTTTGATTATGTAATCAGCAGCCTACTCATGTTCTGATGGTTTATTGATAGCTTAAAACATTTTAAGGAATATAACAATTTTTTTTCTTGTGTTCTACTTCCACTAGGGAAATTTAAAGTTCACAGCGAAAAGGAGGGTTGACAAAAAAAATTCCCTTTCTCCTGCTGGTCCCATTAAAACTTTTGTTTGGAAGCTTGGCAATATGAAGTTACTGATAAACTAATATACCTTGAAAGTCTAGTTTCTTTGATAAAATCCCAGAATCACAGAATATGCTGAGTTGAGAGGGATCCCCAAGGATCAGCAAGTCTAGCTCCTGGCTTTACATAGGACCATCTGCAAGAGTCACACCATGTGCTCAAAAGTATTGTCCAAAGGTTTTTTTGAGCTCTGTCAAGCTTGGGGCTGTGACTACTTCCCTGGGGAGCCTGTTCCAGTGCCCAACCACTCTCTGGATGGAGAACCTTTTTCTAATATCTAGCCTAAACCTTCCCTGACACAACATCAGGCCATTTCCTCGGATCCTGTCACCATTCACCACACAGAAGAGATCAGCGTCTGCCCCTAGTCTCCCTCTCACAAGGAAGTTACAGATACCTTTGAATAAACATTGCAAAACGCTCCATGTTGGTATCTCCAGAAAAGAAATTATTACCAGATTCTTGTTCAGGATGCCAATACCTGTGATCTACTTGCTTTCACGCTGCATGTTAATTCTGTAAATCAACGTTTTCTAAGGAAAAATTTCTTCTACTAGAGAAGTGACTATTACATGAACAGAGAGAAGTGTTCTCTGTTAAATACTGCTCTGTTTTTGGATTATACTTTATGTCCCACTTCCATCACTTGTTTATGGTCAAATATTTTGTCTTTGATGTAATTCTGCCACAACTGTTGATGTGAGTGGGTTCAAGAATCCTAATAACACCAGGATATCATACGCTAACTGGTATAACCTAAATCTTAAGTGAAATCCCACTCTGTCCAAATTATGCATTAATTCAAATGTTTCACAAAGCATTTTTCCATAAATAATTGACCAGGTTTTTTACCTAGTCAGTAGAAAGAAGTTGATAAATCTAAAACTACCAGAAAGAAAACTGATTGTCTAACTTAGATGCTTAAGCTTGATCACTCGGGTTCTGCCACTGACGATCTTTAAAAGTGAGTAATTCTTTCCACGGATAAATTAAGGAAATGTTTCAGGAAGTACTTAAGAGACATAAGGCTTAGTCATAGTTTAGGTACATTAATCAGGTGAATTTGATTCACTCAAGGATTTTACACACACACACACTTTTCATGTCTGCTATGCTACCTTCTCAGATAGAGAGCTGAATAAACATTTAGCAGCAATATTCTCTACCATTATAATCTAATATTTTGGATTTTTATTTTCCAGTTTTCTTTTGAGATCACTCCTCTGTTGAAGATATTCTGCACTAAATAACAAATTTGGTTAATTTGTTTTATAGGAATGTCTTCCTGGGTTATTTGGAAAACACCTGATTTTTAACATTAGTCCTCAACTTTTTGTCTTCAAAAGAGTTGCAATTACAAGTTGCTTCAGACTGAACATAAAAATTAAAGCCTCCTAGTTCCTCTCTGTAAGTCTTCAAGGTATAACTTCCACTTTTTCATTTTTTTTTGTTTTATATTTTCCTACACCTATCTTACACATTCACTTATTTTTCTTCCATTTTGCATTTAAGATATACCCTATGTCTTTGTTCTTCACAAACTTCTCTTGGTCTGATTTCTCTTTAAAACCACTATCTATTATTTACCTTCTCTATTTACTTAATTCATCCCAGAACTGACTGACTTAAACTCCTCTGTGCCACTTACTGAGAACTTGACTCATTATCTGTTTCGTATACTTTGCAGAAATAAAAAGGTTTTTAAAAAGAAGTAAATATTTGAACATTCATGATTAGATTACAAGTACGGAATGGTAAGACTGAGTTATAAAGAGAACAAAAAAAACCCTGTTTATACTTTTAACGGAATATTACATAGTACATTTTTCATTTTAGAAAGCACTTTTCTGAAGACCTTGGCTTCTGATAGAAACACGATTATGTTTGAAGTGTATACCTTACCACTGTCTCACTGGTAAGGTATTACTGTTTAATGCAGCTACATTCCTATACTCCTTTACATACTTAACTCTTCCTGTCAAGTCTTTTTTTTTTCCTTTTCTCTGTGTGGAAGCCAAAGAGTAAAAGGCAGCAGCTTATAAATGACTACTCAACTTATGCAAATTGCAATGAGGGTAGAAACTAGGTTTTTGCTTATGACTGTGGAGCTAGCGCTAAGTACATGAACTAAGTTATGGGTACAGGTATGCTACCCCAATCCAACTCCAGAGGTGCTGGTTCCAAGATAAAGACAGTCCTACAGCTTTTTAGAAAATCCATTTTATTAAAGCATAGCTGCATTTAGGTGTTTAATACAAAAACTGCTTAATACAAACAAGTCTGATACCTTCAGATAAATCTATTCTATATCACTGTTAATTACTTTAGGTCTAGCTCTGAAACAACTTGCAGTTGACTTTTCTGACTGTAAAACTCCCTCATTCCCTTAAAATATTGCAAAGGATTGGATATTAGAGTAATGCAAATCATGCAAATAATATAAAATTCCAATCAAACAATCAAAATTCAGAGGTGTAAAGAAATACAACAACATAATTTATTTTTAAATGCAATGGCCATTAGGGGTTGTGTTTGCTACTGTAGGTCTTCTAACATTTGCTTTCCTGAGTTGGAAAAGTGAACTATCTGTCTTGACAATTGTTGGTGCTGTGTGAAAAAAATAAACTTTGAGTTTTCAAAAGCATTGAAGATAAATAGCTAAATATGGACAAGAATAAGACCCAGGTTCAGAGGTTTTCAACACTGTACGTTGAAATTTCTAATCCATTTGTATGCCCACTCCATTTTAAGGAATATGCAGATTGAACAACTGCAACACCCTTCCTCGTCTGCTCCTTACCTGTAGCTCCCCATAATCATTTCCTTACCCTTGTGGATCCTTTTCTTCAGTGAAGCATACAACCACAGTCTTTAGGCAGCAAAGACACAAAGATACATGCAAGAGGTTTGTTGGCACATTGCCTGTGCTTGGGAGGCCAAAGACTATTTCACACACTGCACACTGTAGACATACAATGAAGCTGTGTAGCATAACAGGAGTATTTCTTATCTCTCTGTAGCGTCTGCTTGTTCTAGTTTGAATTCCAGCAGCAAAACTAACTCCCAAAGGAGTTTGTACATCATTATATGCCAACCCTGAGAGGAATAGTTAGACTGCAGTTCAGCTTTTTTGGCAGGGAAATGATGTCTTCTTGACAGACACCAAATTTGTGCAGATACTGATTAAATACTTCTCTTGTTCTTCTACTTTACTTGATCTATACAACTGACTGAATACATGCAAGCAATTTTATGGAAAAAAAATGCTTCCATATTAAGAATGCTAATCTATTTTTAAAGACTTTTAAGGGTCTTAAGAATTGTTTAATTCAGTTTTGGGGAAGTATTTGGGCTTTGAGTAATATAAGACACTAACTAGGAAACACCTGTGTGCTGGTTTGGGCTGGGGTAGAATTAATTGTCTTTGCAGTGTCTAGTATGGGGCTGTGTTTTGGATTTGAGCTGAACACAGGGTGATGATACAGAGATGTTTTTGTTATTGCTGAGTAGTGCTTACATACAGCCAAGGCCTCTTCTGCTTTTTGTACTGCCACACTGGCAAGAAAGTTGGGACTACATGGAAGGCTGGGAGAAGATACAGCCAGAACAGCTGACCCAAAGTGACTGAAGGGATATTTCATACCATATGACATTATGCTCAGTATATAAAGTGGGAAGAAGGAGGAAATGGGGGACATTTGCAGTGATGGCTTTGTCTTCCCAAATCACCATTACGTGTGATGGGGTCCTGCTCTCCTGAAGATGACTGAGCACATGCTACCCATGGGAAGTAGTGAATTAATTCTTTGTTTTGCTTTTTTTATGCCCATGGCTTTTGCTTTCCCTAATTAATCCCCTTCATCTCAACCCACAAGTTTTCTATTGGAAGTATTACCCTTCCAATATTCTCCCCAATCCTTCTGGTGGGAAAGCGAGCAAGTGATTGCATGGGGCTTTGCTGCCAGCTGGGGTTACACAACAACAACCTGTTACTAAACTTCTTTGACAGTGCTTTAATACATTTTTCATGAGAAATGACTCACTGATTTTCATTCATTTTCCAGTTGAATTGAAAATATTGTTAAAATTATGACATTTTGAGCGGGGTGAGTGAAATCTCTAATGGACTCACCTGTCTTTTTTGAATCCTGCCCCTCAATCAAATAGAGTAACTCACAAATTCTGCCAAATTCCCTGCATGCCTAAAGCTAACATTTTTAATATGACAAAATCAATAAAGGCACCTATATTCCTTCTACAGTTTCAGGATGTTCAAATTATAATTCCTGATTTTGATGGATAAGGAACAAGAGTTAGGCAGAAGCACCTCCTGGACCTGCAGTCTGTGGTCTGATCTCTTGTCTTTGGAGTAGATAATTTTAAACATGAGGTAATCCTAATAACAAAAGACTGGAAGCCACCTGTGACCCTTTTTACTGTGTTTATCACAAGTGCAAAGTTATGGCTCCTGATGTTTGCTCTCTGAGTGGATGACTTTACTGCATAGTAGCCCAGTTTCAACAGGATACACTTCAAAAGTATGTCTACTCCATACATGATGACTGGCATTATGGGATATGACCACATATCTTTTGGCTCATAAGGTCATATTGGAGTTTACCGTGTGTGCACCTGAACTCACTTCCATTCAGTCAGACTGTTCTAGAAAAGATCTGTTTTAGACACTGTTTAGGTCAATGGTGTTAACTTGGTCTAACCTGAGTTTAGAAAGGGATTTTCATAAGGTGCTGACCCGACAGAATGGTTCAGAAACATAAACAGGGAGCAAGGCCACTGGAGGCACAGTAAGCCGTAGCTGTACAGCAGCTTTACCTTGATATGTCTATTACTTAAGAGTAATACAAGATTAGAAACAATTCATACTTCCTTCAAAGCCTTATAACTCTTGAAAAAGCTTAAATATGAGAAATTAAGTAGTGATCTATTTCTTAATTTGACAGCTTCAGCCTTCTCTGCAAACACCTAATCGTGTGGACCCAGTTTTGACATGTTACTAGAACTACTTCAGAACATTATAAGGGTTTTGATAATGAAAATGAGCCTTAGAGATTACTTTCTGCCAGAGCTGTATAGTCCCTGACAAACTGAGAGCTTTGTATTTTTCTGAGCTTCTCTGTGCTGAGAGGGGAAAAAAAAAAAAAAAAAAAAAAAAAGTGAGAAAGAGAAACAAAACCTATGAAATATTTTAGTTTAGTGCGGAAACTGTATTTTGGAATGCTGATTCTCAGGTACTAGCTCAGGTTGTTAGTAGTTTCTAAATCTAGCACTAAATTTGGCTGCAAAATTTTAGATAAAAATATCAAATATGAATGCTTTGGGATGGGGGACCTTACACTGTAATGCAACAAGGTTTTGCCTTACTGTTAATTGTTATTATTGCTCTGATCCAAGATCTACCTGTGCCCTCCAATTTTTCAGTGCCCTACACTCAGCTGCAGTGAAGAAACAGCCATCTCAATAGTCTGACAGTTCTCTCTTAGTGACAATCGTTCCTTTTTGGAGTGCTGCTTCTCATCTGGCTCTCTGGCTCAGTCAGTAATCATATACAATAGAATCCTGTAGAATGTTTTCTCTTCTGTTCATATTACAAAGCTCTGGGGAGATTACCTATCTTTTATTGACTAAGTAGAAAAGTCCTTATATACTAGAGATTATTACTTGAATTCTTTCTCCATCAGCTTTGTATATTACTCTCACTTGCAATCAGGCATCCAGATTCTGGGAGTTTTTAATTTATTTTTCTTTTTTAATTCCTTTCTGGAAAGCTGTTTCATGGCTCTTTATTATAAATTGCCAGATTGTACTTTCAAACTGAAGATACATAGGGATAATGTTAGGAAACTAAAATGAATTCCGCAACAAAAATCTCACACCTCTGCATTTTCTCAGGGTTGGTGGATTTTTATATAATAATCTTTTTTTAAAGTCATGTATTTTTTATGAGTCTGAGACACACCGATTCCAATAAGTCTTTGGGCTATAGAAATAGAAAAGAAACAGGATGTAATGTTGCATATCATAATATATGAAGCAATCATTCAAATGTAGCTTGCAGTAAGGCAATAAACCTCTACTGTATTGAGGCAATTGAAGTGTAGGATATTCATGCAAAAATTGTTTATTCAGTGCATGTGAAGTCCTTTTTTTCTAGTTTTTGCAATGTGCCTGGAATGTACTGCTAATTCCTTGCAGCAAAACCAGTAACAATGTGGTTTATGCACTAATAGTAGTGAGAAAAACAGAGTTTTTGCTTGTATATTTCTTAGAACAGGAGGCAAAGTCCTGTGGGTACAAAATTCTGCATTTCTTTTGTCTGCCTTGTAATAGGGGAAATTATTCCAGATATGGGTGTGTAGTTCCTTGTGCTCTTACCACTTCTGAAAAGCAGAGGAAGGTCTTGAGAATCTGTTCTTCATAAAATCCAAGGACCTTTAGGCAGCAGAGTCTATGCTGTGAAGTCCCTAGAAAATCCTGTAATGTTACTAATAAATGTTAATGGTTACCACATATCTTGACAACCTTGTAAGGTACCATGGGTTGGTTGAAGAATTTTCATTATAGACATTAGAAGATGCTCTTTGGACAAAGCAGGATGAGATGGTCAAGCTGATGGTCTATTCAGTATAGGATGAGGAACATGAGGCTCAGGACAACATTGCTAATCACATTTAACAGAAGTTACTCCGTGGGGAGGAAGTGATAGCAAATAATGTGGCAACAAACAACGTAAAGGAAGTTGGCTCCAGGGATGCCGTCTGGGTCTGGAAGTGAAAATAGGATGAAAACCTTCTTAGAACAGAATTAGGACTATGGCCTTTGCAAAGGCCACATTGTGTGCTTAGAAAGGATTGTGCCCATTCATGCACTCAGTGGCATTCCTGGTATACAGATGACATGTATGACATCCTCTTGTGTCATGGACACAACCAAAGTCAGAAAACTGACTTTTTTTTTTCTGTGGGGCTGGCTTTCACCTAAGAGTATCTGCTGGGTTGTAATGAGGAGATTATACTGATGTTGATGTTAGGGCCAGTCCCATGCATAACCCAGGGCACAGAAGTTTGCTTGGCAGGAAAATGTCTCCATCTGCTGCTGCTGAAACTACTTCTCTTCTGTGTGTGGCAGTGATCCATAAAGGCAGTTATTCTACTTTGTAGAAAGTGATACTTAACCAAATCAGAGGAAGGAGATTCTCATTCCTTCTTATCATAGCTGTAACACAGGAGCAATTAAGCAAGGTTTGATCACACTGTTACAACAAAGACTATACAGACACATCCAAATATTTTGAGATAATGTGAGAAAAGTGATGGAGATTGTGAGAAAAGTGATGGCAATGAACACACTTTTCCATCTTCTCTCCCAAGATCTACCAATGATGCAGGAGTTCAGTGCAGTTAAGAATAATAAGCATCTCATACTCACATCAGAAGATCTGTGAATTAAAAAGGAAAAGGCATAGAATTAATCTAAAATATCTTTGCTGTTATATTTATTTGTCTGAAAGAAAGAAAGACAAATGGGTTTATTATGTTGCCCTCTAGGTTATAAAAGCAGCATTCCCTCAGGGACAAGGAGAGAAACAATGCCTTATGATTTTTCTGACAAAGCCAGAATGAGTCAGATTTCAAAGATTGAGTAAAAAATACTTCTCTCATGCTGATCACAATCAGTCTCCAAAGTTAAAAACGACAATGGGAAATCAAAATACACCTCTACTCATTTGTATTCTTTGAGTAGAGATGGATGGCCATGTACTTGAATAAATCACTTGGATGAATTCTTCATTCAGCTTTCATAGCCAGGACTGAAGTCTCTACATCAAGTATCATTATATAATCTACTTTATAGTTTAGGGCCACACAATTATTGTGTATTGATAATTCACCAAGGAGTTTCAGGTTTTCCTCAAGGTAGAAAACTACTTCCAACTATGCCCCGCTTTTAGAGGTGCAATGCCCTTATAGGGATCTCTGAAAGGAATTTGTGCAGTGCTAAGGTTCAAAAGGCAGAATTAGCAATAAGACTTTTAGAAGATGAATTAATTGAATAACTGCAAGTGAATTTTTCTCCACTGTAACATTTACTTCTTGTGAACTTAAAAACAGGCTGGAATGATGTTCATTATGCTGCTTCTTTAGCGGAAGTGTAGAAAACCAAACAAAAAAAACCCCAAACCAATTGTTTTAATAAAAATCCAACTTTATAACACTCCATGACTATTTCAGAGAACATTCTGACAAACAGAATGAAAGGGACCAGGGGCAATTTAATTATAATTTTGTGCATAAGGAGGTTCATCAGACGGCAAATATCTTTGCTACAAAACGAAATCCTTCAAGATACCGAATGCACAAAGGTCAAATGATACTTTTTATATGTCTGATGTTAAGTAGAACTGGAGAAAATGGTAAATGACCTGATAAGAAAGACTCAAAGGTGAATAAGACTTGTCATTGGTAGGGCCTCTTAATTACTCTCATGTATATGCTTCCGAGTAATGTTAATTCTAGCAAGGGTGTTCACACTTCAAGGGTGGCATATGAGTACATTTAGACAATGCCAATAATAACTTGTTTGTAGAAGGCTGAGAATCCTCTAAACATCTGTCAGAAGTTTAGTTGTTTTTCTTCCACTAGAGAAAAATACTTTCCTGGAATTACATATTGTCTTGGATAATGCCATCCTACTTTCC
Organism: Empidonax traillii; assembly: GCF_003031625.1. NCBI lineage: Eukaryota > Metazoa > Chordata > Aves > Passeriformes > Tyrannidae > Empidonax > Empidonax traillii. The sequence goes on along the minus strand of NW_020955484.1, from coordinate 793,307 downwards.
AGTACATCATCATAATAATTATGGAGCATGAATCAAGGGTCAGATTGTTAGAATTCCACCTGTGTTAGATTTAGGTTCTCATTAAGTCCATGCAGCACTCCAGGAAACCTACTTTTTGGGTTTACACTGAATTTAATAGCTTTCTTTATCTCTAGCTTAAGTGTTCCTATTGTACTTAAGTTCAATTGCTTTCATTTGTCCAAAGCATCTCTCCCAGGAAATAAAGGATAAGCATTCAAGTAATGAATAGATCCCTATAAGACAGTTAGGAATCTGAATTTTATCCCTAGTAAAGCTGCAAAGGCAATGGACATACAGGATTGTGATCAGCTTCATGTGATACTGTTTTTTGGAGGCACTATCTACTTATCTATCATGCATAGTCTAGAAGGTAAAGTATTTATCTAGGAAATAAAAGGCCATCACATTTATGTTCTTCTAATTCTGAATGCTTTGCAGTCTACACTGCAGTTATCTGGTGGTGTGTCTTAGTGACAACCATTGCCATCCCTCAGGAAGTTCTTTATAGCAGCTGAGCAGATGAGACAAGCAGTCAGAAGATGACAAAACCCTGTTACATACTTTACTCCCCAGAAAATTTAGTCTGAGTTAGTGGTGATCTAATGTAAAACAGACACATCACTGGATAAAATGTAAAATTATGTAAATGAATACTTACTTACAGGAGGACTTGCTGAAGAACTTTGGGTACTAGGCCCCTGAAGAAAGAATAGAGTGTAGACATCTCTGTGATGACTAAATGGTGGTTTTGTGTTCCTTCCTAATACTGCATCATGTGACATGCTTCATTTTTCCTCTCCATGTATTCCCAAAGTTTTTGCACAGTTATAAGGGAGGGAAGAGAACCAGCAAATGCATGAAGTGTAAGCAGAACTGGCCAATAACATCTGAGTAGAGCTATTCCTACTGAACTTCTAGTGTCTTTGTTCAAATACTAACTTTTGCTTTGTCTTAAATTTCAATTTTGTTTTATCCAGACCCAGCTACTAGGGAATTGTCCCTCTTTTTATCCATGTTCAGTCCTTGACAAAGCTGTGCAGAGAAGCATGACAACTGTCTGTACGTGAATTCACTCTTACTTTGCTGGAGACTGCAATTCGGAGACTTCCACACTGTGTCTACTCATGAGAATGTTGGTCCAGACTCAATAAAGATGTAGTTAGTGAGACATCAGTGAGGCTAACCAGTTCCAGGTAGAACCACACTATCGTAATGGAGTAGTTTTCAGGTCTAAACTGGTACAGTAGTGTGTTACAGTAGGCTGGCACTAGTATACATTTCTTCTGATTCAGATAGAAAAAGCCAGAAAAGGTGTAAAAACAGGGTTTCATATTCAGATCTATGAGCAAATTTCAGTAAAGGAGAAAATAAGAAAAATACTCTGTTTTTATCTACATTATAATTATCTACAGTTACTCTATTACTCTCCAGCATGAGTCCATCCCTCAGGCAGCAGTTCTTCCCAAAATGCTGTCCCGTGGGTCACTCCTCCATGGGGTGCAGTCCTTCATGGATAAGCTGTACAGGTGGGGGTCCCCCACAGGGGCCACAAGTCCTACTCAAGAAAAAACCTGCTCTAGTGTGGGCTTCCCTCTCCATGGGCTGCAGAGCTCCAGCAGGACCCTGCTCTATCTTGGGCCTCCTTCATGCATCCACCTCTCCAGCATGGGCTCCTCCATGGGCTGTAGGGGGGTCTCTGCACCCCGATGGTCCTCCATGGACTGCAGGAGCACAGCTCCAGAGCCTGGAGCACCTCCTGCCCCTTCTTCTGCACTGACCTTGGTGTCTACATTGTTGCCCACATGTTTTCACTCCACTCTTCCCTGGCTGGAATTTTTTCTAGCAACAACCTTCTGTTCTTAACTATGTTAACAAAGAGGCATTAATTGCTCCTGATTGGCTTGGCCTTGGCCAGCGGCAGGAAGTCCGTCCTGGAGCCCGCTGGCATTGGCTCCACCAGCAGGGGAAGCTTCTGGTAATTTCTAACAGAAGTCGCTCCTGTAGCTCCCCACTGCTACCCAAATCCAGCCACAGAAACCCACTACAATGGCCTAGATGAGATGACGCAGTTGAATCTTAAAAATGTCCAACGTTGGGGAATCCACCACTTGACTGTGGAGACTATTTGAGTGACTGATTATTTTGATTATGAAACATTTTCCTCTTGTGTCCAATTGGATTCTCCCCAGAAGTAACTTGTACCCATTACCCCTTGTCTTTTCCATATGACTCATTGGAAAACAAGAATCTCTATCTTTTAACCCTCTTTTAAATACTGGAACCTGGTGATCTCTAAGCCTTCTTTTCTCAAGGCTAAACAAACCCATACCTCTCAGCCTTTCCTCATATGTCATCCTTTGATATCCCTGTGACCCTCCTCTGGACCCTTTCCAGCCTGTTCACATTTAGTTTTTTGTATGGCAGGGACCAAAACTGAACTAAGTGTTCCAGGTGTGGTCTGACAAGTGCTGAGTAGATTGAGAGAAGGACTTTGTCTCTGCCAGAGGTGCTTTTGTTGATGCAACCCAATGTCCTGTTGGTTTTCTTTGCCGTAGAAGCACAGTGTTCCCTCATATTTACCTTGTAGACAAAAGACAACTTTCTTCTTCATTTTAAAGTGCTTTCAGGCACTCTTCAACAGCTCTCTTTACTGCACATTGTCTCCCTCTTTTTTTGTCTAGCAATCTTTGTTGAAATACAGTAAAGTTTCTTTTTATTTTTAGCAGAACTGCAGAGCACTGGATGCTGGGGACAGCTGGAGTGTGTGGGATGTGGCATGCTATTTATTCTCCTCAGTCTGAGAAGGCAGCAGATGGGTGACTACTTTATTAAATCAGAGTCCATGTATGGTATCTTCCAGATGTTGACCACATGATCTGCCTTGCCAGGGCATAAAGAACCTATTCCTGTGTGCCCACTTTTTAAAATTCTGGTTCATAAGTGCTCATTCCAGCAAATTGCTGAGCTACTGTTTCACATCTGTCTTGTTTTACTGATGGAATGAGGGAGATGGGCTTTAAAAAAGAAGAAAACAACAACTGAGTGCTTTTCATATAATTTTAAGTACTTTCTGATGCATTTATAAACACACAACAGAGCTTGCAGTCACTTTATTTCAAGTACTGTGGTGTATGGTTTAATGGCACAGCATGCTTATAAATACATTAGCATTTAAAGGAACAGCAATGTGGACCTGTAAGAAAGAGAGTGGAAGGGGGCATTTTCAAGTCTTTATTAAGTAAAGGACATAGAAGACTAAAAAACTACTGGTGCTGCAGCTGATACATAGTGGAGTAATAAACCTCAGTGTCAGCTAGGAAGCATTAGTGATTGGATATCTGTAACCACAAAGCCAATACTGAGCCATGATAATACTCAATCAGGCCAAAAGAGAGTCTTGCTCAGCTGTTTTGGTTTCCGTATGCAGCACATGGAGACCTCAGCAGAACTGCTCTGGCTATGGGAGACACACTGGGGCACAAGGGCTGGAGTTTTGTTGTACAAGTAATTGCTGTTTTTTTCATTGAGAGGAAAAAACAGGTGAACATTTCACAGGTGAGCAGAAATTGTTTCATTTTCTCTAGGACACAGAAAACAAAGGTTCAAAAACTTTTGGTGTTTCCAAGAAACTAGACCAAGCAGAGCTTCTTGTACCCCAGGAGGCACCACATGGCTCCACACCATGTAGTGCATTTTGAGAGATGTGTTCCCACTCAAGCAAAGCAGTACCTGAGATCTAAGGCAGTTTGACACGAGTTGCCCTTTCACGTGAAGGCTGCAGAGGAATGATAGAAAATAGAATATTGTCATCTTGCTTAGCACCATGAGGAGCAAACAGATATCCACACTGGGGCTGTGAGAGCTCGGTTCTCCACAATGGTCAGATGAAAAAGCCGAAATGCTCAGTAAAGCATACCTGAGCTATTTCCTGTTCCAGCTACACTGTAGGACAGAGTCATCCGACAAAACTTGAAGAAGAAGTTTCTGCACAAAGAAACAGGTACTCAGGGTGGGTGCAGACTTGATTTTACAAGTACATCTGTTCTGTTTATTTTTGCTTCTTTGCAGTGTTATCAACTTCTGCTCCATATGGATGATCCATATTGTGCCTTGGTGAAATGATACCACATTATGCTTTTATGCTTTTATCATCAAACACTACTCATGAAAAAATCACCAGGTTTGCCTAGGTTCATCTGTTCAATTTATTTTCCCAAAACTTTATTTTGAATAAAACACCTACGGTAAATGTGATTTATGTAAATGAATAAAACAAAACAGTTATATAAGCTTTTTGAATCATTCAGATCCTTTCTGTTGCTGTTAAACCTTATGATATACTCTACCAACATATTTTCTTTGGGCTATTTCATTTTGAAGTCTTACAGCTAAATATATGAAATAATAGGATATGTACAAAGGCTTTCATTTTGATTTTATTTCAATTCTTTATGCCAATCTTTTTAGACAAAGCAGCTCTAATATTTCAAAGAGAGTGTTACTTAGGAGTTTTTCCAGTCTCTTTCCAAATACCCCTCTTTCCCTTCAGACTTGTAATGGGCAATAAAGTAAGCTTTCTTTTCATCTTTTCCCTTTTCTTCTGTTTTCCCCCACCAGACCTCAAGTCAAAGGAAACAGGTAAAAAAAAAAAAATATTAAAAAACTCTTAAATCTTTAAGATGAAGCTTGATAATGTTTTAGTTCTGTTTTGCTATTTCCTCTGTGTCCTTTCCCTGACCCAGGCTCCACCTTGCAGGCCCCTGACAAGTTCTCCATTCCTAGTGACCCCAGGGATGTTCAGAGGAATGAGGATATCTGTATTGGGTCACTGATATTTATTCTTGTTGGAATAGGAATTAAAAAAAAAAAAAAAAGAAAAAAAAAAAAAAAAAAAA
>NW_020955484.1:741423-788272 GCF_003031625.1 Empidonax traillii | reverse complement strand
CCATCCTGGCCATCTGGCCATGGCCCCACTAATCCTAATCCTATCCCTGTCCCAATGCCTCTGGTGCCCCCACTGCTTTGGCCCTAGGGAGCCATAGGTCTACACTGTGCCTTGACTTTACAGCATCCAGCTAGGTCCAAAGGCTTCCTGAAAAAGAGAAAACTTGACTTGAAGTTTTCTTTCTCCATTTCTCACAGGAGATAGTGTTGGTCAGGTAATCCTGCTCAGCTTCATGGTGCAGCTGGACTCCCAGTCCCTTGAGAAAGTCTTCTAGTGCTGGTATGTCCATGTAAGGACCCTCCAGAATATAATCCAAGAATAATATGGATGCAAAATTACAAAAAACAGCAACTACTGGGACTTCTTGGGATTTTAAATGATGCTCATTGCCTTGGACCATCCAACCTGCTGGGATAGTACCTGTCTTGATACATAAAGGTTTTTTTCTCTCAGTTTTGAGAGAAATGAGAGAAAATTGCCTCATGTTTATCACACTCATGTCCATCCTTTATATATATCCTTTTATTTATTTAAAAACAAAAATTATATGGAAAAACATGCATTTGGGAAATGTTCAAAGGTAATATTTGTGAAGCAGTATTTCCTTCTTGGATCATTCTATAGATTGTAGAGATTAGAATCTTAAAGTTGTCTAGACTGACTTACCATAGGATCCCAGACTTCCTTGATTTACATCATAAGATCATAGCATAGAAGAATAAATAAGGTTGGAAGGATCTTAAGGAGGTTTCTTGTCTAACCACCTGCTCAAAGCAAGGTAATCTATGAAATCAAACCAGGTTCCTAATGGCTTGAAAATCTCCAAGAATGGATGTAATCTACCCCAATAACTGGCTGTCCTAATGGTTCCTCTTCCACTTGAAGGAATTTTTTCTCTTAGAAAACTTTCTATTTTGTTTTAAAATGCCCCAAAAATAGAAACTCTGCCACAAATCTTCATCAGTTTTTTAAGAGTTTATTTCTTTTATTAGTAAAAAAACTTTTGCTTCATTTCAGCTCTAAATTTGTCTTCTTTTAATTGCCAGTCACTACATCTTTTTATATTTGTCTAACAGTTTAAAAAGCTCTTTGCTATTATGTTACTTTTCTTCATATATATATACATATATATATATGTTGTCCCAAACTGTGACTCCTTCTCTCCCTTTGTTAAAGCAAACAGACTGATCTCTAAGTCTTTCATGATAAAGTCTGTTTTTCAGTTCTTTATCATGACAGAAATTCTCCTCTGTATCTCCTCCAGTTTATCACCTTTCTGGAACAGTAAAAAAGTGAAATTAATAATTTTTTTGATCATACACAACTTCCAGTTATACAGATAATAAAGTTATTATTCTACCCAATACAGTAACATCTCTGGTCAAGAGTTGTCCAAGAGTCAGCATTTTATTATATATAACTTGAACCTTTAGTTAAAATGTAGGGTTCTTGGCTGTTTCTGTGTGCTAATCTTTCTCAAAAGAAAGCCACAGAACTTGAAAATTGTTTCTCTAAAATTCCAAAGAGTTTTTACAAGTTCTGAGCCATCAGTTAGGCCTATATTTGGCATCACTGGATGCATAAGTGATGTGGTGCTGCCATCTAATCATAGCATGGGGCCAATAGTTGGGACTGCTGCCTGAGGCAGGTTATTTCAGCTTCCCGTGGGACAGCTGTGCAGGATCAGTTTGAACTGACGCTAGATGTCAGTACTGATCCATTAAAAGACTCCCCAGGCTGCCTTTTGTGTGGCTGTAAATAAGGTGAACTGCAGAAAGAAATTCAGAAAACCTGTGTTTGAACCTCACCTCTAAAGATCCAGTTTCTCATTGGTCTGCAAATTGCATTCCCACGGAATCCCGTCAGGCTGCACAGCTACGCATGTCATCTTTCTCCACATCTTTCTACTGGAATTCATCTTTGTTTTATTCTCCAGAGTCTTCTAAATTACTCATCTTTTATTACGCCGCAAATATGCAGCATCAGCATGTTTTGTTTTAAATTGATTTACATTTAGATGCCATTCAGTAACTACATTTCACATTTGCTAAATGGAAAAAAATGAGATTAGAGATTGATTATTCTGCAATTTAGATTTTCCTTTCTCTGCAATATGAAACTTTCAGATCAATACAGCTGGACAACAATGTAAGCAGAGGTCAAGTGTTTTTTTGACACAGGTGTCTTGAAAGGGAGAATTTAAATCAGAAAAGACATTTGCAGGCCAGCCCTTCCCAGATGAAAGTGCTTGATATCTCCATTCATCAAAACCTTTACTCATTTCTAAAAAGTGAACTCATGCCCATGTTTTTCGATCTCAGAGGGGATTTAATTTTATCTAATGTGGCCCCTGTATGCCTCCCATCGTAAGCACAGTCATGCGCACACTTTTCCCCCAACATTTCAAACACTTGACAGCTGGGTGAAGTTTTCCTTCCGCCCAGAGAAGGACTTTTTGCATTTCATAATGGATTGCCAGTGCTGCCAGGGCTATTTTCTCTCCAGCTGTGAGAGTGGCTTTTTAAAATGACTCACAAAAGCTGCTAGCCAGCTGCTTCACCTCAGCCTTCACAAGGGCCTTGCATTCTAAACAGGGGTAGTGCTGACTTACTTTAGAAGGGCTCATTTATTTGGATGTTGCAGATGTATTCTGCACACAACAGTTGATCCTAAAGAGACCTCCATTCAAGCAGGTGAGTCATGGGCTTACATCACTGCAGGTGTTGACTTCGTGTTAATGTTGTGAAGAGGAAACATCTCATGTGTTAGTCAGTCATCCTTGGACCCCTTCCAGAAAGCACACAAAGCAATGTATGCACAATATGCTAATTTGTAGCTACTGTGTGTATTATACATCTTATAAGACATCTGTAAATATCAATGCTTACATAGGTATTAAAACAAGATTATTTTTCATAATGTCCCGAAACAGAAAAAATATTAAGCTATTTGCTATTTAGGTGGCAAATGATCTTAAATCAAATCATAGAATTATAGTGATTAGAAATTGCAAAGACCTTGATGTCATTCAGTCTTCTTTTATACCAGCTCAGATGTGTTCCCTGAAACATTTTGCTAGCTTTTATGGGCTGAGGAAAATAAATATTCTCATCAATAGTGTGGTATCAGTTAGAACTCTACGATTTGGTGTTGGGCAAGACATACTTTCCAATTTAGACAAGGTCCATGAACAACTTTTTACTTCTTGAAAACATAAACATTTCTGCCAAAAATCTTTTATTTTTTTAAAAGGCAAGGATTGTTTAAATTCTGCTTTCAACTAGTTCAAGAAGTACTATTTCATTAGCATAAATCATTTTTCATTAGGCATACACTGCAAACCCCAAACCACATTCCCACTTCTCCTTCTTCCATTGGAATTGTAGACACATGAGGTTTGAGAAGGTACTGACTCACATGATTTAAGCTTAAACAGACAAAACCAGGAGTTCCTACAAAATGGGAGTCAGAGAATTATGGTATTCTGCACAAGTTTCAATAAGTTTGATGACACAGTGCAGTGTGAAATACAAACCTTCTGCATGGTCTCAAGAGCACCATCCACTTCTCAAAAGCCATGTAACTGTGAGAATCTCTGTCCAGACCAGTGCAGACAAGCCTGGGCTCCTCTGCTGCAACCAGTCTGGACAGGTGCCAGTTTCAGTCGGGAATCCCCATAACCATCCTATCCATCTGGCTACTGTGCCCACCTTTGCACTACTCTGCTGAACAGAGGTTTTTAGCTCTTCAAGTTATGTAGGAGGACATATCAGATTACACATAGTATTTTTTTTAATATTGCTAAATATCTTCTGGACTGGATTTATCTCTTGCTTGGCTCATATGCAACACAAGCAGTGTAAAGTGGACCTGTCTGTACCAGTCCACATAGACTCACATATTTAAAAATGCTGCAGGAGCTTTTTTCACCTAAATTTGTTCTCAGTTTCCTTAAACCCCTTCCAAGTGTTTGATATATCCATCCATATTCTTCCCAGGACTAAACATCTCTGAAGGCATGTACATTTATATTCTGAATGTGCAGAGGGCATTCGACTGAGAAGAAAATCTAGAAACCTACCACCACTACTACCATGAAAGCAATGGCCATTCAGATTTTACTCAAACTTGAGTAGTCTCAAATCTTTATCCATGCTGATGAAAAGAACCTCTGTGCATTCTCAAAGTTCCTTTAACTGTCATGAAGACCACTCAAAATGAAAAGTGCTTCCTACAGATGACTAACTACAGGGTTTTGACGAGTAGTTTGGGGCTTTCTCACAATGTCGAAAGATCACTGATCACTAAAACACATTGCAACATCCACATCTCAGATAGGTTAATTTTAACAGATTTTACAAGGAAAGTGTGGGTGTAACACAGCAATTAGACTGCAGTTCTTCAGGAGATAAGGTTAGATGGCCAGAATGGTTCTTTCTCACCTGAAATCTAGGACTCCAAGGAATATTTTTAGCAAAAGAAAGCAGGCTTTGAAATCTCCATTCCTATGTCACATTGTTTAGGCTAGAAATCAGGAAAATTCATTTCTTTTGACTTCACAGAGAAAGTAAGGGTGAACTCAGGGGAAATAAATACATTGAGAGAGAGAGAGAAGATTTTCACAGTTCTATCCTGAGTCAATAACCCTGATTGTTGACACTTCTAGTTTTCACTATCCATTATTCTGACAACTAAACCTATTTGTTTCCATTGATGGTAGTTCTCTGTACAGTGTTTAGAACTATTGTTAGCAATAGATAGAGAATATTTTTCAGTTGTAAAGGAATCTTTAGTACCTCAGATTTCTAATACTTACTAGATGGTTTTTTTCAGAACCTGTTTTTCACTGCAGATTTGTACTGTTTCTGTTTCCATTAGCCTTTCCTTGAGGTCAATAAAAAACATTTTGGAAATCAATACCCTTTTCCTATGTCCCTAACATCTGTAAATACAGCATATGTACTCCTGACTCAAACATCTGTGTATATCCACCATATCAATTGCTCTGAGTATAGCTGGTCTTAAACATGACTGTGCCTACAATTTGCTTTTTTTTGCTTACATTTTCATATCCTTTTCATATCCTCTCTTTTCATATTCTGCTTGCTAGGATACACCAATTGTGTACAGAGCTTGGTGGTCTCCCTTTTAAGAAAGAGGGGGATGTTTTCTGGGTGCTAATGAATAAGAAAGCAGCTGACACGAAAAACCTGTTAAACTAGGAAAACCTTCACTTTGTTTGCATTTGTCTTTGGTTCTCCTCTCTTCATTGCATGTCCTTGCCAACACTTTGCCAGCATCTGGCAAAAATAATCTTTTTTTTTTTTTTAATACAGGAGACTGAAGGAAATCAAAGTCTCATGCATTAAGAGATTTCAGGTTAGTCACATCTTCAGATATAGTTCTCTTCAGAAGTTTTTGAGCCATCAGGGAATGTGCCACTGGTGGTCTTCAAGGTATACAACTTACTTGAGGAGTAGCTAAACTCTCCAGTTGACCTGTAAAAGACATTGGTATGTCAGCCCTGGCAAGACATTTAAGGAACTTATTCTGTACAATGGTGCCTCGATTGCAACTGCAGCTGCACAACACAAACATCTTAAAGTGACTTCTTATCATGTATTTCTGTGATATGAGATAACTTAGAAGAAAGTTTTTCTCTTCTTAAAGCAACTCATGACAAGTCCTTCTACCAGAAAAGGTGCCAGGATGGTGAGAGAGAGACTTACAATTATGAGGAAAAAAATCATGGTATAAGAAATTTCATAGTTTCCATAATCCTCTGTTATAATTGCTCTTTAATTGCTAACTCACAACATCTGTTTAACATGTCTACACTGTATATCACACTCTTTCTGACCTTGTTTAAGTCCCCCCAATTAACATTAGATGAAGGAATTTATGCTTCTCAGTCTTAAGTCACAGATACTATTATGGAGGAAGAGATTACTGGTTTATGTATTTAGTTTCTCAATCCTCAATCAATTTCAGAGCTTCATTCCTGAACGTATAGTTCCATTTTTTCCAAAAGAAAACAAACAGTGGCCCACACTAATGTCTGAAAGATTGTTTTAAGACATCAAACTCCCACTGACATGTAAATGAACAATTTTCATTTGCCTGGTGCAATGTATACAAAAATTATTGATCTACATAAAAGAATGTGATTTCTAAATGTTTTCTATGGCCCCAGCTGTTCAATGCTCTAAACATGTGGAGAATATCAAGGACAGAAAACTACAAAGTATGTGAATTTTTTTCCAATACAATGATTGAATTATATACCACAAGAGGCTTCCTACTGCCATATCAGGAAAAACTCATCTAAAGCCAATAAAATAGAATGGATCAATGGATATTTCATCATACGAAGCCCAGCTGCAAGATAGCAAAATGGACTGCATTTGGCCCTTCATCTCTCAAATGTCTGACACTGAAAGTGGGCAGATGTGACGTTTTGGTTGTGTTATTTGTTTATTTTGTGGAAGCCGGTTGCCTTTGAGAATGTAGTAAATACTAGAGGTTTAATCACTTACTTGAGGGAAGGAGGGGGAAAACTGCTATTTTTTTTCTCTCTTGATTTCTTAAGATACTTGGCACATGCTATTTAATGTGACATAACTATAGAAGAAAGAAAAAAAAAGTCACCACACTTTCAGTATGGTTTGTTGAACACCCACATATCAAATGCGTTCTGTAGAATTTACAAAAATAACTCATTCTAATTAGAGGAGCAATAAATTCTAAAAACAAATTTGAGGAACTTTAAAAGCTTGTATATTGTATTATGAAATAAAAAGGAGATTAATTTTTAAAAAAAATTTTCCTTTTCTTTAAAAGAAAATATTTAACACTTTCCGTGTGAGCTCAAGAAGATTCTGTTGGCAGAAGCTTCAGTTCATGTGAAATGTTCCGATGAGCATCCACAAGGCTCTGCAAAGTGTCTGATACCATTCAACTGTTTCATCAACAGACTGGAACCAAATGTAAAAATAATTTAATAAAAATTTTCCCATACCTGAAAGCTTAACAGGAGTATGGTGACATGGCAGTAATTCAGTGTGTCCTCAGATCTTCTCATACTACCTTGGTCGGTTCAAACAATTTGTCTATGTAGTTGGTTAAAAACTGAAATATCTCAGAGTCAGGAAGTCCTTCACCATCAATCCTTGGTTGTATTCATCCCAGAAGGCTTTTGGTACTTGAGTTAGGCACTGCTGCAAAGTCAAGTCTCTGTTATCAGTGGTACCTGTGATCTGTGATCTGTGTCCAGAGAGATCGAAGTCTACAATGATGGTACAAAGAATCTAGGTTATTACGTTCTTCACTTAAAAAAGAAAAATAAAAATTGTCCACTCTTACAAAAACAATCCAACTGTTTTCCTTTAAAATCATGACTCTAAAAAATAGAGCATACTCAACTAGCCCTTAATTTTACATACGTTAATTTTACATACAAGTGGAAATCAGGATAAATGCAGGCTACTGGAAGGATAGGAAAACACAACACGAAACCAGCAGTTTTCTGAATTGCCTATGAATTGACATTAAAACAAGCTTTGCATTTTCATCAAAATTACTAACTTTAGGAGCAAATTACTGAGGGTAGTGATGGACCATCGTACCCGTTTCTCAAGGTGTCCCCATCAAGACTGATGCCTATCTTCTCAAAAGGGACACTTTCAGTAGACATAAATAATGGTTCAGCTGGGGACTATGTGTTAGGCTCCAGCAAACTGAAATTACATTGATCTTGTAAGATATACTGGAAGTCACGCTATAGGATCTAGTCTTACTATCAGATCTCATAGTTTCTTTTCACCTAAGCTCTTTATATTCACTAGTCTCCAAAACCCCATTCAAATACTGAACATCCTTCTGATATAGATATTATTTGTCCCTTAGAGGGGGAAACAAGTAGAGTAAGAATTTCTCAGAATGTATGTGCCAAAAGTCAGATAAATTACTTAGATATCTGAAGGAAAAAAGAATTTCAGCCTTCTTATTTGTCTTAGAACCAACATAGGAATAGAAATATTTATTTAAAAAGCAATCTAGCTTTAAACTCAAATTTGGAATGATTATGTAAAAGCTTTAAAAATACATGCAGTGATTGACGCTCTCAAATATTGCAGTATGCACTGGAAGTTCACTATAGAGTTAATCTGTTTATGCAAAAAAAAAAAAAAGTTTGAAGTGTCCTAAACCCCCTGTCTAAGATCTTTTAATATCTGTTCTCCTGATCAGATACAGAACTATAGATCATTCTGGAATTAGATTCATATTTTTGTGAAAACCTGAACAAATACACAGATGAAACTTCCAAGGGTGCATTTTTTGTAACCCTCTCCTACTTCCTCCTCATTTTATTCAGTGTCTTTTTAAATGTAAGGAGTTTCATAACTCGATGCCATATCCTCACTTTCACTCAGCAGTTCTGTAACTAGAAATACTTATCCTATATTTAATTATTATACCTATAACTTTCATAGAATTAGATGTGTTCTGTTAATTCTATGTTTATGTTAAATTCCATATTTAAAATTATAATATGTTACCAAAAAGTTCTGGTATCTTTTATTTATTCACAAAGGTCATGTTGTAAATACTGACCTCGTTTTTTAAATGAATTGAAGGAGATTTTTTCAGTGTTGCATTTATTTAATTTTAAATTGCTTTAACAATATATTTTAACAGCAATAAATATAAATTCACTGTTCCCAGAATTCTCCAAAACAGGTATGAAGGTAAATCTTACAGCATACATTGGTTACATATAATTTAAGTGCATAATTGTATAATTCACCTGTGTGGGGTTGACACATTTTATTTAGTAAAGTAGATTAACTCCTTATCCGAAGACAGCAGCATTTCACATGTAGCTTATGGTAATTGATGTTCTTGCAAGTGAAAGTGCTCCCTAATTATTTTTCTTTTCCTGTCCTAAAGGGAGAAAAATTCAAGTTGTTTAATTTATGAAGTCGTTTTTGTGTTAGGTTAATGTCAAACTGCATTACATTTAGCTAATTTGTTGCCAGGTTGAGTCCATTATACTTTTTCACTACTAGATAACAGAGCCAAATTTTTTGTCAATCCAGAATGAAGTGTCTATTCTGTCAACATTTGCTGAAACACACCCTGAAGGAAGCATTTTGTGGTTCACAGGAGCTTCATGTGAAGCATTGACATTTTTCAATATTATATATCTGAAAGTCTTGCCTGAAAAGATGTTGATGAAGACTGTAATAGTCTTCAGAGAGAAGTTCTATATTTTCCACATGCAGGCCTTACAAAGAGGAATATTTTTACAGACTGTAAATGGTTCTAATATGGTCCCACTGTGACCAGCACCTGATAAAGGTGGTTGAAATCCCCTACATCATACTATGTAGTATCCAGAATTCAGATATGAATCTTAAATAAAACATACATCTGAGGAGTGAGTTATAAACCAAAAGAAAATAGGCACAACTAATGCAGAATTTTTGCCCTGGCAGAAATGTTTGTTCCAGGTATTTCCAGAAGTTGGTGTTTTAGTTTGGAGTTTACTAGAGCTATCATGAAGAATAAGAAGAACCAGATATAACTATTCCTAAAGTATATAGCCTGTCTAGATTCTCAAATAAACAATATTTCTATGTTTTCAAAAATATGTTATCTAAAAAGTTCATATTCTCAAATATGTTCCTGGACATGGTGCTATGATTAGGATGAACAAGGGACTTCAGTAACTAGAGACTAGTAATTATGCAGACTTGATCAGAGCTCTGCATAACTGTGTAATGGTGTTAAAGCAAGTCAGCCCAGTCTCTCAGGAGACATTTGTTTGATATATGCCTTAATATTTGTGTGTACATCTACATGTGTGTGTGTATGTATATATATATATGTATTCTATGCAGTATAGAGTTCAAGAACTGACTTGATTAAGTGGAATCTTGTGATCTGCATTCTGGCTTTGTAATTGTTAGCTCACCTAGAGCTTGGCATCAGCGTGCTCATGGTGTGCCTGGGTAGCGGCATCCTGAACACCTGGTCTGCAATTTACCTGCACTAGACTGTTCAGGCAGCATGGGTAAGAACCAAGCCAAGATCTCTTCCCAGCAAAGACCAAGACAGAACATTCATCATGAGGTTCAAGCATTTAAAGATAGTTGTGAATTCAATATTTCTCTCATTGCCTTCAGAAGCACCTTTCTCTGTTCATTAGCTATGTTTTCTTCAGTCAGTTTCTTCCAGACTGTCTTTTTCCATTATTTTCCCCATTCTGCCACATTGCAGATTTTTTGATAGCATTATTAGCCAGGTACTCAGATCAATCACTCTCTCACCACATGTACATGTGTAGTGTGTGTTCTCTCCTCTGCTCCCCACACATATACATGTTTCAGGAAAATCTACCTTTTAATTGCTTTTATTTAAAGTCATTTTGGTGCATAGCATATGGCTTCCATTTCCAGAAAAATCCACACTAAAACCAGAAAATATTATTCTTTTTCTTTCCCATGTCAACCAAGTAAAACAAAGAGAAAAAAAAAAAAGTTTACGAAACTACTTGGATGTTAAGGGAGAATATTCTGCTGTAAATTACAAGACATTTGTGATTTATGAAACAAATTATCTTCAGAAATTTAGCCTTTGTAGCAGATTGAAAAACATTGGATTTTTATATTTTCCATATTTCGTCCTTCTTCAGGGGTTTATTGATGTTATTAATCCTTTTGTCCTTTCTATTTTGTTTGTGGCCAAATCCACAAACTGCCCTTCACAACCACACCACAGACCTATTCACATAAAGTGATCATTAGGGCCAGGAACCATTAGGCACTGTGGTCCTGCCTGCCTCCTGTTCAGTTTTAATGGAGAAACAAAATTGTGTGGTTCTGGTTCACCTTAGCACTGGGTGTATACAAGAATCCAATCAGGCACTGCTGTGGTAGGAGAGCTGTGCAATGGAATTTAAACTGGAATGCAGCCTGGGTTTACTCTGAAACCTGTAGGATTGATCACCCTATGTTTAGATTTGCTACACAGTGTTTCTGAGCATTGCAAGATGATTCTGTTTCTTCTGGCACTTTCCAAGAACTTCCAGAGATGCAACTGCTACAGTAATACTTGTGTTATAAAATCAAATAAATACCCCCCCATGCCTTTCCCACAAAGAAAACCCAACAACAAAAAATCCCAAACAAATCTAAGCTGAAAAAGGTAAGGGACCCTTTTGTGCTTTGTTTATGGTCATAGTAGACTGCTCATGAGAGAGGGAAAAACAGGCTTGCAGGACCACTGTCACTTGAACCCAGTGAGAGAGCCCACTGATGCTTTTGAAGATGGCAAAGCCCCTGCTTCACCATGAGAAAATGTAAGGGATTTGATCATGTCCAGGGGTAGGATTTCATTTACAGCCATGGAAGTATGCAGCTCTAGAGGTTTTAAAACAAATGTAAAGTACATAGTAACTGCCGATGAGAATCTTATTCCAACAAGGATACTTAAGTTGCAATGATGGCATATAGAGCATTCACTCAGGAATTTCTGAAAACTTTTTTTTAAATTTATTTTGATGCATTTATGAAAATATACAAATTAGATATTGAACGTAAAAAGGACTATTGCAAAATCTATACACAAGTGAAGGTTGTTATCTCATGTCATCGACCAAGTCTTGAATGTAACAAAAATGTGTATCTCACATGCACATTTTCTATCTTTCCTCTTTTTGAATTAAAACCATCTATACTAAAGTATTAAACCTCATTCATCTCTGAGACTGGATCTATCTCTGTTAATAACCTCATTTGAAAGGAAAAAAAAGAAAAAGAAGGCTATACCATTTCTTCTGTTTGCTGTTTCCAAGGACTAATCACTTGATGTTTTTCCAAATTTAATTAATTTGCCTTTAAGTACATGTTTTGTTTTTTCTCAAGTCTATTCAGTTATCATGGAATCATAGAATGTTAAGGGGTTGGAATGGACCCTAAAGGTCCTCTAGTCTCAACCCGACCATCCCCCCCCACCATGGGCAGGGACAGCTCCCACCAGACCAGGTTGCTCAAGGCCTTATCCAACTTTGAACACTGCCAGGGTTGGGGCACCTCCCTGGGCAATCTGTTCCAGTGTCCATATCAACAAAGTCTGAAATATGAGATATTTTGTCCACATGAAAGTAATTAGGCTATTCTACAGTCTAAATCAATACCTGATGTATTTGTTGAACTTAATAGATCAAGCTCCCCCACGTCTCCCACTGTAAAGCATTTTTATCATTATTCAGTGGCTTCTTTCTTCAGTTTTCTCAAAAGAGAATTTTAAAAATGTTTTCCATGTTTGATGAAAAATTTTAGGATGGAAGAAAAAATATCTCTAAGCATTAATTTGTCTGAAATATCTATATATAAAGAAATGCTTACCCTGGTAGTTTTGTCAAATTGTTGACTTTTCCTTACTTTCACACATTTAACATGGCTGCATACAGGTCATCTCCTTAAATTCAGCAGTGGTTGATCTGTACCAGTCTCTGTTTCAGGCTGCCACACCGCAGCACCTTATACAGCTAGAAGAGAGAAGTAGTCACAGTGCCAGTTAGCCTAAGCATTGTAGAATCATAGCATTGTTTGGGCTGGAAGTGACCTTTAAAGGTCATCTATTCCAAAGCCCCTCCATGAGCAGGGGCACTCTCCACTGTATCATGTCACATTTAGCCTCCAGTTGGTAAGGAAACCTGGTCTGAGTGTTGGGGGTGTAGTTGCCAAGGGCCTTCCACCCCAGATCAGGTGGTGCAAGAATGACTGCCAGAGTGGTTCCTAGATGGTCGGAGAGGGAAGCTTCCTTAATAAAAATGACTCACAGAGCCTCCTTCCAGGTAATGTTGCCATGACTTTAAGATTCAAGAGGGTCTCTGCAGCTGTACCTTCTGCATGCTGAACAGGCAGCAGAAAACTTCAATCAGGATTTCCTTCTTTAACATCCAAATTTCTTTCTGAGTTGGGCTTTACTTTCTAACAATCCCATTCTGTCTTTATTTAAATACATATGGAAAAGAGAAAATATTTTCTAAATGATAAAATTACTTTAAAGTTTAATTAGAAGTTCATAATGTGTTTGCTACTTTTGATTCCAAATTAGAGCAGGTGTAGAAGGGCTGTGTCAAGTCTTGCATCCCTGCTCCCTCAGGAATATTACCTAGTATGCTTTGTATCAGCGTGCTGAGAAACAACTGCAAAGATGATGGGATTTGATAATATTTATAGTGAGTTTGGACCAATTAGAATTTACATTAAATACTAAAGTCTTCTGAAAGAGAGCACAGGAACAACTGGTGCAATTCTCATCTGGAGTTTACTAGAGTTGGTGTGACTGACTGCTGGCCTCCAAGACCATTTTGACCTAATAAAGGGAATTGAATATGAATGGTGTTTAGTTTAAACAACATAAAAAATCTTTCTTCAAAGAAGATATATCTTTGGTTTGTGTGCTACAGTTAAATTGTAAGTTAGCTGTGTGTTTGTTCTTTTGAAGTAGAGAACATTGGCAGCTGAACTACATCTCAAGAAAGTGCAAAGTGCTCATTGCCTCCAAAAATCAAGCCAATCACATTTGTTATGAGTGTGAAAGGTGGGGAGAATCCAGTCCTATTTCCATGGAAGAGATTCGGAGATTTTAATGATGGGATTGGACAAATTCAATCAAAATGGAATCGAAATTCTGAATACAGTCAATATTGGTTTAACATTGCATTTTTACTCACCTTGTTCAACTGTGTCTCAAGCTCAAAATAAACACAAATGACTTTCCTTCTCGTCTTCTCACAACTCTGGATTTATCAAAAAAAAGCTTTTTGAGGTGGATGCTGCAGTATCCCAGTGACAATCAAAACCATCCAGTCAAATGCATGTAAATGAGTGGGGAGTTAGGTCTCTGTTTAAGATCAATTGTCTGCCTACTCAGACATGTGAGGACATCAGTATGTGTCACAACCTCCAGCCAACTTTTTCTGAATCTTTCACTCTATTTAACAATGTACTTGAGTCACATTTGATTTTTTATTCATTTCCTCTTGACTTCTAAAGCAGTGCATGGAAGGTGGAAGAAAAAGAATGTTGTAAAAGCACCAACCTGATAGAATGTCACTAGGGAAAAATATAACATGGAGTAGAGATAATAATAGCCTGTCTGTCCTTCAGCAATGGGCTACAATAAAAGTTGAGAATCCTAAGTGAGAATAACCATTTAAGCCTAATCACCTTGACATATAACGAGATTGAAAGGGGATGGGAGAGATAAAGAAGGGAATCAAAGTTCCTGCTTATTGAAATACTCCTTTTAACAACAGTATTTATTTCACCTAGGTTGAGTAAAAACTGTGACTTACCGTAGGCTGTTTCAGGAAAAGCATCAATTTGTAATGAATGGGGGGGGGGGGGGGGGGGCCCTGCTCATATTTTTAAGCGGATCTGCATAAAAATATGAAAACCCAGAAAACAATCCTCTACAAATTGAATTTCTTTAAAAGAAATAAAACATAAGTGAAAAAATAAATGAAACAGCACCATTATTTGGATTACATTTATCTTTAATCCACTTTGTCCTCTATATGAAATACAGTATGAAGACATCTGCCAATATTTTAAAGGCTTCTGCCTGTGTCTGAATTATGTTTTTAAATTAGACCCTAAAGCTGCATTCTAATGCATTACTTTCATTTACTGGAGTATGCTATACTATCATACTACTCCCATGACATTCTTTATTTAATCAGTCTGAGAGCTGTACAGACCCATATCTATTCCCACATAAATCTCTGCCAAATATTGCTGACTTTTAGATTTAACCTCACTGGCAATGAATGACCTCCTTGGGAAAAAAAAATTATAAAATGGACAAACATTTTAGGGGAAGAAGCAATCTTTTTTGGATAATCAGTGGAAGGTATGCAAATCTGTCTGGTTCAGAATGGAGGTGGTGTCCTTGTGGTGAATAGGAACTGCTGCAGTAAACAACTTTAGCCTTTCCTATTAAAGGTTAGGGAGAGTGATTGATATGTTTGACAAAGAAATGTAAGGTCAGGAGCTATAAAGGCAATCTGTTCTTTATACAAAAAGTACATGAAAAGCAGTACATATACAAGGTATTCTCTAGTTCATTTTGGTGCACCTGCTATTTCAGAAAAATAAATGGAGCTGAGTCCCCTTGTAGCTTGTGCAAGTAGGAAGGATCACTGTTAACTCACTCTCTTCTCTAACCACTAGCTCATCTTTTAAAAAAAGGGAGCCCTATTGAACTACTCCTTGACCCTATTTTAACCCCACTTTTTATTTTTTTGTAGCAATCAAATCCACAACGGTAGCACCCATTTAAGTAGAACCTCCTGAAGAAAAGCAATGTGAGGTTTCAGGTAAGGGCATCAGAATCTGACCAACTAATTTTAGTCCTGTCTTAGGTTAAGGTTTCCAGAAATATAAATTACAGATATATCATGACATCATGCTAGAAATGTCTGTTGCTAATGCTTAGGGTTTATATATCTATTTTCTATAAGATTCTAAGTGCAGTTACTTCATCATAAATCAGGATAAATACTCCTTTAGACCATCACTATGGTCTTGATTTAAATTATCTGTTAGTTTTAGTTCCTTATCTTCCAGTTAGCTCTGAAAGTATTTCCTTGATAGCACAAATGACTTACATTAGACACAAGTGACTTGATAGCAAGAATTACACAAGGAAACCCAAGGAACTTCACAAAAATAAGCCTAATTTCTTCAGTAAAATAACTTGGGGTAATATGTTCTCCCTCAGTGCAGACATTTTTTCTTCCATTGAAGGCAATAGCAGACAACACAGACATCTTGCAATACTGATAGCAGCCAGTAACTGGAATCATAAAAGACAGGGGTAGAAAAGACCTTGAGATATTATCTAGACTTTTCTCTATTTGAAGACAAGGTCAGATATACCTGAACTGTTCCTGACAATTGTTATTCAGATGTGTCTTTCAGAACATCCAGAGACAGAACTTTGGTGGCTCTCTGAGACAATCTGTTCTGGTATATTGTGATCTCCTGCACTTAGATTCCTCACAAAATCTTCTGGCTTTGCTAGACTATTTCAAAGCATTTCAGATCATTTAAACTGGACTAATATGACTGATTCATTTTCTCTTTTTTTTCCTACTACAAAAAGATTACCTCCAATTTCTAAATATTGCTCACTTTTTGAACCCTAATCACATTTAGACATGGAAACAAAGGTTTATGCAAGGTAGGTCTAACACTGCCAGTAGATCTGAAACAGTACTTTAGCAGCAGCAATTTAGGTAACCCATGTACATGACAGGACCACAGAAGAGCTTAAGTAGCTCATGCCCTACAACTCCCACAGCTGTTGTCCTCCTGCAGAATAATCATAAATTCACACCTGCATATCAGGACATTCAGCTGACCCTTCCATTTCTATGGTGAACATACAATAACTGTAACAAAGGGCTAAACTATGTGTCTTGGGTTAATGAATCCATGCTGAAACTTGGAGCTTCTTCAACACGTCACCAGACTGGCCCGAACGGATAGAAACCAACCTCATCTGCAGGACTAGGTTCTCACAGCTAAGATCAGGATCTGCCTGTATGTTAAGTGTTTCTCTCTGAAAGGACCTGACCTTGTGGGACATAGGTGACACAGGGAGGAGTTTGTCATGCCTAGAAGTTTTCAGCTCAAAGACAGCTACTAGTAATAAATTTCTGAGCTGCCAGTACAGCCAGATAGAAAGAAAGGAAAGGAAGAGCTTTCTTGCTACTGGTCTCTGGTGTCAGTCAGAAAGCAATAACGCATTTGGTGGAAGAAGAGTGGAAGCAGCTTCTGTAATCACTCCTCAATTGCAGCTCACTTTCATCCACACTCCATATCAGATATGGATGGGAAACTATCTTAGAACCAAAGAATCACAGAGTCATTTAGATTGGAAATGACCTTTAAAATTGTTACATCTACCCACTAAACTAATGTTGACAAGACTACCATGTCCCTTAGTGCCACATCTACACATCTTTTAAATATCTCCAGGGCTGGTGATTCATCCGCTTCCCCCATGACTTCAGCCTGTTCCAATGCTTGACCAGCTTTTCAGTGAAGAAGTGTTTCCTAATATCCAACCTAAACCTCCCCTGGAAGAACTTGAGCTTATTTCTACTTGTTTTGTCACTTGTTACATGGGAGAAGAGACCAACCCTTGGTCACCACATCCTTTCAGGTAGTTGTAGAAAGCAATAAGGTCTCCCCTAACCCTCTTTTTCTCCAGGCTAAACAACCCCAGCTCCCTCAGGCACTCCTCACAAGACTTACTTTCTAGACTCTTCACTGGTTTTGTTGCTCTTCTCTAAACACACTCCAGCACCTCAGGGTCTCAAAGTGAGAGGCCCAGAACTGGGTACAGGATTCAAGATGTGGCCTCACCAGTGCAAAGTACTGAGGGAAAATCTCTGCCCTAATCTTGCTGGCCACACTATTTCTGATACCAGCCCGGATTCCATTGGTCTTCTTGGCCTCCTGGGCATACTGCTGGCTTACGTTCAGCCAGCTCTTGACCAACACCCCTGGATCCTTTTTCCACCAGGTAGATTTCCAGTCACTATTCCCCAAACCTGTAGCACTGCGTGGGGTTGTTGTGATCCAATGACCAAGGACCCAGCACTTCATCGTGAATCTTGTATAGTTGGCCTTGGCCCAACCTGTCCAGAACCCTCAACAGAACATTCCTACCCTTCAACAGATCAATGCTCTCACCCAATTTGTTGTCATCTGCAAGATGACTGAGGGTATATTTGATCTCCTTGTGCAAATCATTGATAAAGATTTTAAACAGAACTGTCCCCAGTACAGAGCCCCATGGGAAGATCACCACTGACCAGTCACCAACTGAGTATTGCCATCCAGACAGTTTTTCATCCAGCAAACAGCACAGCCTTCAAACCATGAGTAGACATCTTATTTCTGATTCTCACAGTCCTCTGATCATAGTTGTGGCCACAGACATTTGGTTTAAGGATTCAATAGTTTGGGTATATTGTGAGCTGGGGCATAGGCTTGGACTCAAGGAAAGGACCATAGAGATTTCTAGCTTACTAGAAATCACCATAACTTGCAGCCTCACCATGCTGTTCCAGAAAACCTGAACATCTCCTTCTGCTTTCAGTGTTCCCTTTTTTCACACTGTGCACAGATTCAATCTCACCTCTTTAAATCTTTCATTTCATCATTTTTTTTTCTTCTTCAGAGAGTAAATCTACCCAAAGGTCTTAACATAAATGCCTGTCCTCTGGACTGAACCCCTCTTTACAGCTTTGCATATCCCATAGAAATAGATTTATTTATTTCAGTAGGTTTATCCTCTGAAACTAGGATTTTCCAGTTTAGATTCAGCTCTCAGGAGAAAAATTGAAGCACAAGTCATTATATATATCCAGGCAATGACTCTCAGCTGCCAGAAAATTGCAGGCCAATGGGACATTGCCGTAATCTCTGATTCCAACTGGTCCATGCATTTCCAGTGGCCGTGCATAAAGAGACTCGGAATTGTTCATTAAGTTTGTTGTGAAACCAAGTGTTTAATATCTGTAATTCCGAAGGCTCAATAGGAAGTTAAATTGAGTGAAACTAGTTTTGAACTCGTGCAGTTTCAGAGAAACAGTAGCATTACATATCTCAAAAGAACTCACATTTTTAACGTAGCACCATGAGTTCAAAACTGTTTCTACTGTTCTGGGCTGATGACAGTTTTTCATTGTTGTTGATTTGCTTTTTAATGAATGGCTTCACTATACACGTCAAGAAACTGATGCAAAAAAACTAGCTACCATGTTCAGGAGTAGAAGCATTTCTTTTACTGATAGGTTATCAACCAGAAACATAATATTTGAAATGGTTTGTCAGCAAGAAGGTTGATTTTGCTTCCTTTTGTACACTTTGCTTGCATTTTCATGTTATTATAATGCAAGAAAAAATACATGTTGGGAATGTATTTGTCTTTAGTAATAGTTTATTGGTTATAATGGGATCTTCTGTCTATTTGGGTACAAATTACCTGGTTCATTGATTTAAATGTATTGGAAATAGACTGTACTCTTTGGTTTTTTTCTGCGCAGCCTCTACTATAGTGGTCTCTCTCCTTTCTCTAATAGGGTGCCAGGGCCCCGAGGACTCCACCAGTACTGTGTGTCCCTCACCAGGCCCCTCAAACAGTCCCCTACCTTGCCCATGTCCCAGCACACCACGTCAGCCTCCTGAGGCCACAAGTCTCCCCCCCAGAGATGCCACAGCATGGCTGGTCTCTAGTTTACTACAACCCAGTTCTGTAGAAGCTGGGCTTTTTCACCAAGCCTAATGCCCCCATGTGGCTCTTGTCCCATCCCCAGGGAGGTGCTAATGGTTGGGGCAGAAGCTACCCTTAACTGCCTCCAACTGTCCTCCTTCTGTGGTGGTGGATCACACCTTGACTGTGTGAGTAATTTGGTGGAAAATGCTACTGTTGGCCTCTGATACATTTTCTCTACCTGAGCAAGAGTAAAATCAGTCCAGAATGGGCTCCTTGGCTCAGGAAGCAAGGACAGGAGTGCCTCGGTAGCAGAGGCAGGCTGTCAAGAGGCAGACTGCATCAGAGAACTGTTTTCTGTATTCCCCATTTTTTAAAGTGAATAGAATTTGCGGGATTTTCAGGTATGCTGGTGCTGCTTAGGCATAGATGATGAGAAATTATAAAGCATTTTGAACATCCTTTTACAGGAAAATTAGAGAAATGTTAATACATATAAAAAACATATGTTTCTTTGAAATATTCTTTGAAAATTTCCACTCAAAATTTCCACACAAAATTATCATCTTTCATATCAATTTATCAGTTTTCCATACCAATTTAAAACAGTGGCATAGTTCTCTATTATCTCTATTATCTCTTAAAAAAAACCCAAACAAACAAAAAAACCCAAAGAAACAAACAAACCAACCACAACTATTTAAGACCTGAAACTCTTTAATGGCCTTGCTCCTTAAAAGTATTTATGTAGTTGCTCTGAAGGCTGAACGAAGAAGGCTCCTTGAGAATTCGTTCTGAAATATACTGTAAGGAATATGTCATTCCTAGTTTGAGAAAATAAATACTCCATTCTATTCTAGGTGCAATGAATATATGTCTGCTCTTAAGAAAAAAAGGGGTAGGAGCTGGGGTGAATGAGTTTCACATCATACCTTTCAAATTAGCAAAGTAGAACATGTAACTCCATCATCTGGTACCTCCATAAAACCACTTTCTTGAAAAGGGATTCTGAAACTTTAGGAGGACATGACAAGAATGGATCATGACTTTTTTCATTTGTTTAATGACTTTTACCTTGCAGGTGGCCAAAAATCTCTAGAAAAGCTGCAGTATCCCAGTGAACTCTTTGCAGTTACAGTTCCACACATAGAAAGCATGTCTGCACTCTGGAATGGAGCACAGTGGAGCAGTTTTAGCAATAAGGTAACATCCAAATAGTTCAATAGAAATAGGAGCAGAGTCAAAGAAATAATGTCATTTTTTTCCAGGTAGGGGTTAGGAAAACAGCGCTTTTCCCTTTAATTCCTCTTAACTTTTTCTTTTTTTCTGTGGGTCTGTAAAATAAAGGTACTAATAAAAAAAAAAAATCTACATTTGCTATAAACCAGTGATGGACTGGGGAGTTCTGTCTTTGTGACTGTATTGGTTTGTACGAGAAGAGGTCAGATAAAGGGTGTTGTAACAGAGTTTCTCATGAAGAACAGAAAACAGCAGCAGAGGCTGTGAAAGGAATATGGAGCAAACTGCTTGATTTCCCCTATATTCTATTAATCATAAAATGAACCAAAAACATTAAAGAAATTTCTAAATCTGTATTCTGGGAGCCTACAGAGTAAAGTTTCTTTTCAACATTCTCTGCCCTGCATTTTGCTGCCAGCCTAGTTGCTGCCATCTGAGTTGCAAATCACAAGAACTGAGGTTATTCATTATATATTCCTCTGAGACAGTTTTCCCCAAAATAGTAAAGATAATTCTACAGCATATTTTTTTTTTCTCACTAGATATTTTTTTTCCACACTGGATAGTTGTATACTGGTGAAATAGAAGCAATTTTCCATGATCAGAAGATAATTGTATAATGTAATAGATGTTAATAAATATTATTAAAATAGAATAACATCTTTTTAAGGCCAGAAGATCTTATCATTTAGTCTGAACTTCCGTTTAAGAAATGTCACATAGTCCCCAATTTCTCATAGTAGTAATCTAATTCCTGTACTGCCAACCCAAACTCAACTCAAACTCAATAACTAACTTTTTTTTTTTTTTTTTTTTTTAAGCAAGAGGTATGGAAAATTACTTTGATATTGGCTGTTTTTCTTATTCTGCAAACAGCACATGGCCATGCAGTGTCCAGTACAGTATGTACAGCAATATGGAAGTGTTTTCTTGGCAACAACAAGAAAGTAAAGCAAGAGATGTCCAAAGGAACATAAGCGGAAGGCTGGTTGCTGATGGGCAAGATAAGTCTCCCCACCGAATTAGCCTACTTTGTCATTCCAACTGTTGAAAACCTGACATTTTCCAAGATGTAATTAATATTCACTTTGAAGATGCTTTTAATGAGCTATGGATGCTAAGTTATTCTCTAACAGCTTTCCAGTTGTAAGTAATGATTCATTCAGAGAGTAACAGATTTAGCTTTGGAATGTCCCATCTTACTGCCCAGTCTTGCTATGCTCCTGCCAGAAAAACTCAATGTCTGTAGTGGTCGAGCAAGCCATGTGGCACTAGTACTATGTAGTCTCTTGATATTAACCTGGCATCTAGCCCCTTTATTTCAATATTCCTCATTTCATGTTGCTATTAAGGTAGACTATTATGCCACTATTATACAGCACCGAAGGACTGTTCAGTCCAGACATTAATATGCATAGCTAAATGTTCTACTTCATGCATTTTCAAGTGTCTGGAAAAGAAAAGACACTGAGGATTTTATTCCATTTGTATCCTGTATGTACAAATGTGTTCAGTTTATGGCCCTGGAGAGAAACTCTTCAGCTTCCAGAAGTGCATACACAGCCTGGAATGTGAAAATATGGTTGTTTTCTTTCTCTTATATTATCTTTGATAATAGATTGTACACTCACATAGTTGGCATTTTTACTAGTGACTCATAAGGAAGAATAGAATCCAATTTTCTTGTCCTTAACTATCTTGGCTCTGATGCTGTAGTAAACAGTAAGCACTTATTGTTAGACAAGTATGTAGATATGATTCAAGGATAGAGGGGGCACAGATCATTTCAGGAAAAAAAATATAAAAGCTGTTCTGTGAGCAGAACAGCTAATGAAGCCTGATTTAATACAGGCTTCTTATGGACATCCCAGCATATTTCTTCTTTCTCCTTCTCTTAAAACCTCTCCTCATTTTTGGGGCTGCATCCTTGTCAGTTCTGGTTGAAAGTGAATAACAGATTCCTTCACTTAAACAAAGTGAAGAAAGGAATGGCTCTTTCAGAGAAAGACAGACAAGCAGGTAGAAAATGTCATTATAAACCCACATTTCATCAGGAACGCAAGCTAGAGTATGTTTTCTGGAAGTAATTTGAGGCCCTAACCAATACTCAGTTCTGATGCATTAGGTTGTGTTAGGACATGAGGAAAGGGAAGAAACTCTTCTAGGCATCTGATCATGTCCTGTATGTTGACAAGACGCATATTCAGCTAAAAAATTTATCATGGGTCATGGTCCCCTTACTGTAAGGCTTCGTTGTGAAGTTTCCCCTTAAGATATAGTCTCCAATGCAGTTGCAGCTATTAGCCTTAAAGCATGAATTAATTCAAAAGTTCCTAAAGTGTTTTTCATGTAGAACATCCAAATAAATGTTCTTTTCTAGAAATCAAGTGATTTCTTCCAGTTTTAAAATGTCTCAGTTGAAGAACTGCACATAATCATGTGAATAGTTTCCCTCTTCCAACTAGTTCTGCTTACAACAACCATCATGTGTACTCAGATATGCATTATTAGTTATAAAGGCTACATTTATCAATTCCATTTTCTTTTACCACTATTAAAGAGATCACCAGTCTTTGCTATTTTTCATTTGAGCAGAATCATTTTTGCAAAGATTATGACCACATATGTTAGATAATTTGGGCTGTTACATGTTCAATATCAGTCTTTGGTCAAGTTGTGGTAAGGTTCTCGTATTTATTTCAGAACTAGTATGTTCAAAATCCTTTTGGTCTGCAATTCACCTTAAGGAATTCAATTAAGAGCACTGTGTCTCTGCGGTCACTGTTAAATGGATCTCTCTACAGGATGATGGTCCTCACATTTCTTGGAGATATTGAAAACCCCACAACAATTTTTCTTCTTTGCTGTTTCTCCTATTTCAAGTAAGTCTTCATTAATATCTTGGCAAATAAAACTTTACTGAGCAAACACACCTTTATTGATATAAAACATACAGAAAAATCCTACAATCATATCTAAGTCATGTATGCAGTTTGTGATATACTAACAGCTAACTTTTTCTCCCCTCTAAAAACGATTCAAACTTACATTCATGAGAACATGGTTATGTGTTGTAAATGCTTGTCTGTTAATGGACTGGAAAAACTTGATGGTTAGAATATCTCTGGAATAGTGCTTGTGCTTCTATTCATGTAGGATTGCATCCTATGGATTCGGGTATGTCAGGTAACCCTTAAACAGAAATGAAATAGCCAAGTCCGAAATGTCCAACACACAATATAACTCCAGTGTTCTGCTGTTATGTTTCACTTTGCACTGCAACTCTACCTCTGCACATCCTCAGAAATCTCTGAGTACCTCTGAGTATGAGTTCTGCCCTAGCCCCCTCAAGAAAAGATAAATCAAATTTTTAATCATCCTTACTGCCTGAATGATTCCACACGTGTTCTTAAACTTATTAAACATATGTGGACAGGATTGACAGGACTAGTTCCAATCGAAACCATGAAACTTTCTTTTGAGAAATTTTAACAGTAAAATAATGGATTTTATATCCTAAAAGGTATCAACATGAAGAGTTACACTTTTTGTGCTTTTTTTTCCCATACGGATTTCAATGCTTTTCTGTACTCTGTATTTCCCTTAAGTTCCAGAAGAAAAGGTTGAATTTCATTTTTGCTGCTATTAGGCCTAAACTTAGTTACAGTGACATGAGAATTCAAACTGGCACTGACCCCAAAGTCACCTTTAATTTCCACAGTGCACATAGTGATGATAATGACAAACACTTTGTTGCTTATATGTCAAATTTTATTTTGGCACTTTCATGTGAGTTCTGCATTTTATGTGATTTTCTCAACAGCATGAAATTCCTCCAAATCAGAAATATCCAGGAACAAATTTTAGTCTTATCTACTTAAAAATATATATAAAAAATATATCCAGAAATATTAATAACTAGACAAGAACAGTTGATCCTAATTGTCCTAGACTGCAGTTTCTGTTGATACATCTTACAACACACTTCCTGTCTTGTGATTCCATCCCAGGAGTTTCTCTCATGGTAAAAACTACTTTCAAATATTTCAGCCCACTGAGCAAACCACTAATTGTACTTCTGATATTATCATATATTTATTTTTCTCTGTTCACTCTGGGTAATCTGTAGGAAGAGTAGCCTGATCACTGTCTGTGATTCTTGATTTTATGTTCCACAATATCATTTTAACCTTTTTAGAACTGGTAAGCAAATACCACCTACAACCTCTCTCTATGCCCATTCTGTCCACTTCATGCTTCACTTCAGGCTTGGATAAGGATAGGGGCTGAGCAAAAGCCTTGTGTAGAAGCAAGCTATTAACATGAGATGTGTTTTACAAATTTACCCTAATTTAAGCAGTAAAAGATCACGTGCATGCTAGATAATTAATTTGGGGATTTAACAGATCAAAGGTCAGAATCACAACAAAATTAGCTGGTTTCTATATATCAGCACTTATGAGGCAGAAGGTGGGGAATATGTATTGTGAGCACTCTCTAGTTAAACTGTTGTGCTAGCACAAAACATTACTGCATTAGGCTGCAGCCTGTAATCAATCCCAGCTGGAAGCTCGTATCAACATTACTGTTCTTCTTGCCAGTTCCTTGTTAATCCTTTGAAAGGGTAGGTTGAAACAGGACTAGTGTCTTATATTACATAGGTTGATTTATAGAACCCAGCTATTCAAACATTTTATTCTGTACAGTTTACAGGCCAAATAATTTTATTTCTGAAATGTCTAATTGGTTAATTTAGACCATACAAAATAAATGACAAAAGGCTCCAGCGGAAATTCCATCCCATAGTCTCATTTTGGAGTATTTTTTTCTCATTTGTAGTGTCAGGCCTCCCTCTGTTCACTGTAGAAGGGCTTTCTTGGGCTGAGGAGTGAGCTTTTATATCCATATGGAATTCTTAGAAATACTGTCATTGAGCCAGGTATTTTATGTTTTTCCAGAAACCCCAATCTACCAGATAGTATGCTTATCCATGCTGTGTCTTTCCTTTTTCAGAATTGGCGTGGGATGGATAGGTGGCTCAAGTCTGAAGTTTTAGCTGCTCTGAGAATGGCAGGAACACTCTGATGTATCCCCTGTTTTCCAAACCAGTTAGTCTCATCATGATGAAGCCAAAAATCTCATAAGAGACTCTCTTCTGGATGAAAACAAAGGAATTGAAGCTAGGAAAGAACCCAATATAATGCTAACCAGAAGACAACTAGCTAGAGCTTTGTACTCTGGATTTGGTGGGTTTTTTTGCTCTTTCTCCTCCCTCTTGACCCATAATCTTCAAAGTAGTTTGAATCCTTGGAGTCCAGCTGACTCATCATGAATCCTTGATAAGTTAGTAGCTTGTCTGATGAAAAAGTCCTTCTCTTTTGCAAGCTACTGACAAACTTCATTCCCTCTTTGCAGAAGAAGAAAGGACCATAGGGATCCCACACATTGGTTTGTCTCTGAAGTCCCAGAACATGCTTTTAATCTGAATACACAGTTGTGTTTTTGGCTGGCATTAAATGCTGCTGCCAAGGTTCAGAGGAGCTTGTATCCCCTAATTCTGCCTATTTATTCCCATTTCTCAGTCCTGAACTTCAGTATCATATATAGGAGCCATTTTTTGGGACTGTATAGCAGACTATTCATGCTCTGGATACCTCCTAGGTATAGGAGGTATCTGGATACCTCCATTAAAACATGCTAAGAGATGTTTTTGATTTTACTAAGTTAGCTATTCAGAAAAGAATGCTGCCTTAAATGAGGGTAAACCCAGAAAAATCTACAAAAGTCACTGAACCCAGAAAACACTCCTAGTCTTAAGGTGTCTGCTTTGGAAAAATGCTGCAGAAAATGGGGTGCAGCTTCAGGATATTAATTGTACAGTTAGGGAGATTACTATCTCTACCATGCTGCCTTTATGCACAGTTGAGGGCAATGTTTTTTTTAAATGCCTATCACTTATTTCCTATCTGCAGTGAGCTTTGGTTCAAAAAAACTGATTTTGGTTTGTGTTTTTATTTTGAGGATTTTGTTTTTCTAGCAGAGATGAAAGATCAAAACAGATCAAAGTTTAAGGTAAAGTCTGACTTCCCTAAGGCAAATTTCAGTCCTTTAGCCCATAGAGGAAACTGTTCCCTGATAGTCACAATAGATAGCCAGAGCCCCACAGAAAGAACTTTGAGAGTTTTTTGATTCAAACCTCTAGTAGATTTCCTAGTAGAAAGAAACTTAATTATATTAGAATCAAACGTGTTACACTAGCTACTTCATTGATTTTTTTTCTTTTTTAATTTTTAATTCTTTTGAAAGCCCTCATGTTAGAATCTAATATTATTTTGGTAAACCGTTTTACTGCCATAGACAAATGGAATAAAAAAATAATTACTTTACACCCATAGTCATTGATACCTTGGATTTCAACTCTCAAACCTTTGAACATCTCCTTGACATTTATATCCTATTATATCTTTGACCTTCGTCTTGCAACTAGTTTATTCTTCTAAACTTGTAACAGGTCCAGGGAAGTGGAGGATTTTTTTTCATTTAGAGAAAATCCTGTTACGGGAGTTTCCTTCATTGAAGAAAGTCATCATTTCATATAGAGTAACATTTCCTTTTCTGCATTCTCATTGTTTGTCTTATGAAAATCTTTGGTTTAGTTATTAATCTCTCATTGGTTCTTAATTTTATCAAATAACACCCCAGAACTCTGAGCCATCTTTTTTGTGAGCTGAGCTAACATTTCCTACTGAAATTTCACACAAAACCAAAGCTATAAGAACCCAAATAAGATGTAGTGCCCTAGGTATAGAAGAAAGGGGGGGAAAAAAGGGAAAAAACCAAAATATAGACAGGCTACTTGTTTTAGTAGAAGCCTATACTATGCATCAATGGATGTAAAATTTACGGTGACCATGACTGCCATTTATTTGGTATGCTCAAGAGATTTGAATATTTATGTCATAATTTCTTGGCTTGAGATAGGTCTATGTGCGCAAATCATAGTATCTGACATGTTTGCGTTCATCCAACACACCAGACATTGCTTTATTAGGAATCTTAGTTTGTTCTGTGCACACATATATGTTCCATGTGCATCAGGCACATCAGCTACACAGTGATGTGCAGTGATTCCAATGAGCCCAGAATATGGAGTTTGGTTGCACACTCACTGTGTATCTGAACAGCCAAGGAAACATAGCTGCTTGTCCTGATGTCCTCCTGTCCCTACAAGACCAGCAGAGCTGACCTGAATGCATACTGTGATCCACTGCGTAAGGATTTATGGTCACTGCCCTGATTAGGTCATTGGGTTACACAGGATTTTCTTAGAAAAATAACAAAAGTTGTCTTTTTTGCCTGGATAAAATTTATAGATGCAAAAAAAGCTGTTTAGAGAAATGACATAGGCCTAGTAACACTATACTGTCATGAGAAAAAGCAAAGAATTACCTAAAATCTTCTTCTAACTGATCAGGACTGGTTTAAATCATTGGTTCTCTCTGGAACTAATATAGCAGAGGAACTCTGCCAAGCTTCTAGATAGAATCTGAAGTCTATGCTTAGATGTTTAATAATTTATGATTTATGTGTTTACTTTTGGTAATCTACTTATTATGAAAAGCTTATATTGTTTAAGAAAACTCCAAATGACTAACAAGATATTTTATTTGGGATGAGGTAGTGTACGTTGTTTCCTAACTGCATCCTCTGTCCTGAGGCAAGTCATATTTACAGGATCATTCAGATGAGCAGTAAGGTTTGTGAAGAAAGAGATGTAGTACTTTTTTAAAGACCTACCTACAAGTACTACAATGGAACCCAGAATCTGAAATGGCCTTTTTCATTGAGTTGAAATGTTGTGGGGGAATGAAAAGGAGAAAAAATATTGTGTAATAGATTTCTACTCTGTGAATCTATATTTATAGAAGTGGTTTCTGGATTGTTTTCCCTGTAAGTGGGTACTTAATCTTAGAGATTTTGATGATCTTAGGGGTCTTTTCCAACCTTAATGATTCTATAACAATGCTGATATATTCCAGCATTATTTTTTGTTAAGTACTCCAGGAGCCTTGCAGTATAAAGAAGTACAAAAATATAAAGTATAAGAAATTTATACAATGATATCACTGAGCAGAAGGAACCAGGCACTTCCCGGGTGTGCTTCTCTTTTGCTTTCAGTATTCACTGACCTTATCCAGTCCCTGATCTTTATTAAATTGAGGTTCTGGAAATTATCTTAGATAAATAGAGTTGTGACCCTGGAGAGGCAAACTCTGTTGCAGCCTATTAACAAGTCCAAGTGGACTATTATATTCATTTAAATCTGAGAAAATGGCTCAGAGACTCAAGAATGATTCTAGCATGGTAAGACATGGTTTCAGACAAGGTTTAAAACCTCTAAGAGTTATTTGCAAAACATAAGTCTTCACAAAATAGCTGCTTCTTGTACTGGGCATTCATGCCTCAGGTCATTTATTGCAAGTAAATATACTTTTCTGTTTATTAAAGACTAGGATATGTTATATCCTAATATTTCTATACAGATTTGAAAGTAGATGAACTGTGATTTGGAAATACTTGTTTAGTAAATATAAGCTTCACAGGCCCCACAGGTGTTTTCCTTCGACCCTGTCTGGAGTTTCAGAAAATCTTTTTCATGAACTCAGTGCTCTTACTGATATAAACATAAAGAACTAAACTTTCATCTTCCAAAATACCTTCATTTTTATTTTGTGATGACTGCACATGTTTTTCTAATATCAAAATTTGGCCCTTTGTATTTTATGTATATAAATTTGAAAAAAAAATGCCTGAAAATTTCATATAATAAAAGAATCTACAAATCATTCTCAACAGCTAAACACTTTCAAGATGTGATGGACACTTGCAAGTCAAAGTTTATTCATTTTATGGGATTGTTCTGAGGACTGGGTATGTTGCTTATGCACTCTCCCAGAAATCTTGGAAAGGCTCTTTTTAAAAACTGACAAGTTTTTGGATACAAAGAATTCTAAGCACTCAAAATAAAACCATGAAAGTGTCCTTTGAACAACGAGTTCATAGGAAGGGTGAATTTGGGCTGTTTGTTTAGCTGTTAGCTTCAGCTAAAATTTCTGTTTGGTTGAGGTGTCCACGTGCTTTATAGTGCTCAAAAAGAAAGTGTTTTACTTTAAGATATATTTTTTTCAAGACCGCTTATATACCACATTTTCAGTCTTCTTCAGCATCATGTGGCAGCCTCACAGCAAATGTATTTTCTATAGCCAGAGTCATTATTAGTGCTGGACTAAAAAGGAACAATTCTATCTCATAAATAATGTAAAAATTCTGAGGGTATCATTTTCTGCAAGAGGCAGAACTGAATCTTTTCAATGTGTTTAATTAATCAGTCTGAGGATAGTCAATAAGTAAGAAAAGTATTTGGATTTGTATTTAGCATAAAGCATTCTTCACATTGGCTCCTATGTTAAAATCTGCATCAGTATGAACTCTCTCTTGATCAATCTTTCTAGTGAAGTTTCATCAAAACTAGTTCCCACTAAAAGTTTTCATTTGAGTTGAAATGGTATTTTAGGAGTGCGGGAATGAAAAGGAGAAAAATTACTGTTTGATGCTTCCGTTTTTCTCTGATCCTTACTTCCTTGGTGGCAAAACCTATTGAGTAGTGTATTGCAATAGCTAGATAAAAAATTGAATTCACCACAAATTAATTTAAAGGGAGAAGGGAATGACAGCAAGTTTCACATTACCAACAGGTTTACAGTGGCACATTATCATGAATAGAGGAAAGAGATGCGAAAATACAAAAAAACCCTTTTTATTATATTAATTTCCTACAGAATATTAATTCATATCAAATTAATTTCTTCTATATAATTTTATTGTATAATCCAGAAAGTGTTTCGGTTTCCATGTGGTTGAAAAAAATTGTCCTCTTTTCTTACAGATTTGGGGTTTGATTCTGTGGACTCCAATTCTGATTAAAGCTTTCTGTAATATTGGGCACTAAAATATGAAGGAACTTAATAGCCTTGAGAGAGCTGTCCCTCCATGCAATTTGGTTGGAATTTAAAACATAGTCAGAAGTTATTAGACTGGGACTGACTAGCAGACAGTAAGATTCCTGTTGATGCTGCCTCCTCTTCCACACAAAATACACTCTTTATTTTGGAAGCTGGAGTGATATTACTTAACTGCACCTTGTCAGAGAAATTTCTGGGCTTTAGTTTTAATCCTGTTAAATTCCATGTTAGTTTTCTCTCAGGCAGCTTTTAAGCATTTTTATATTTTCAAAGCAAATTCTAGATAACCTTTTATTCTCATACAATTCTTGTACAATATACATATCTTATGGGAGCCCCTGGTGGTCTAGAGGGTTAAGGCGCTGCACTGTCACCTCAGAGACACGGGTTCGATTCCCGGTCAGGGCCCCTCCCCGGGCAGATGGAGCTCGTTAGCCCTGTAAGGCAATCC
Organism: Empidonax traillii; assembly: GCF_003031625.1. NCBI lineage: Eukaryota > Metazoa > Chordata > Aves > Passeriformes > Tyrannidae > Empidonax > Empidonax traillii. The sequence continues at coordinate 757,255 of NW_020955484.1, read as the reverse complement.
ATCTACGTCCTGAGGACCTCGCTGCCACCGTCCAAGCGTGCTTGGCCCCAGCAGATGAACCTCAGGATTAAAGGGTGGGCTCAGTTCCGCGCACACTGTGTCTCACCTAAAAAATCCAATGCGCAGGCTGGAAGGAGTAAAGACCTTCCTCGGTTCTTTGTTCGCGAAGAGACTGGCCATTACATTACTTACTTATTACATATCTTATACAATATACTTACACATTAAATGTCATTATTTCTTGTTTGCATATTTAATATAGAGAGCACAGTAAGGACTGGCTGCTTAAAGGTAGAAGACAACGTTATGGTAACACTTCGTTGTAAATACCTATTGGCATCAGTCTGTCGTGTTCCTCAGCATTCCTTGGAAACAGACCACTTGAAAATAGATACCTGTCAACAGGCAAGCACTGCAGATATGCAAATATAATCCCAAATGGTCACAGGCTACAACAAACCACCCAACTACTTTTTCCTCAAGGAATAAATTTTATATTGGTTGCAGTTCTCCTCTCCTACCTGTTCATATTTAAACCAAGCCAGAGCACCAGTGGGAAAGGGCAATGCCCACACCATGTTCAAGGAATTTCTGCTTCTTGTCTAAGTTATCCATGAGAACATGAAACATTATGCTGAAAACTCTTACTGTTTGTGTGATTGTGTTGCATTTCACATACTGTAAATAGTCCGAACCACATTTTAAATGATGTAAAAACCATTCACTTGCAAGTTATGCATGACATTTTGCCCAGCTGGAAGAAATTTTCCTTTTTGGCATCAGGAAATTTTGAGTTGCCACAGATGTGTGACATGGTGGTAACTGGCAGTTCTCTGGGAGACATGATTTGCTAATGTCATTTGGAGTTGTCTGATTCCATATTGGAATTTCCAGCTTGGAAATATTCATCTCCCACGCACCATTTTGTGGGTAGCAAATACCTGTTTAAAACAAATATTCTGTTACAATAAATACAGCACAGAGTTAAAATTCTGGCTACAGCATGTGTGTACCTTGCTAATTTTTACCCATGTCACTATAAAAATGTGACAACATCATTAACTGCTCAATCCAAGCTGAGTCTTGTGGAGTTCTTACTATTGTTGGAAGATGGGAACAATTAAGCCTTGTGGAAGCACAAAGAAAGCAAGCAAGCCTCTGGTGCTGCCACTTGCGAGAAAACAGACTTGTCATTTACTGTAGAAAACCAATGATTACACTACAATAGCAGCAGCAGCAGCTTACAGATTTGCTTAAATTTTTTAGCAAGCAGAACTCAGCACCTGGACAATGAATTTTCCACCTAATTGTTGTCACATAGAGGATGTTCAGTTTGACAGGGCAAAGATACCTCTCCAAGAAATTATAGGTTTTCATCTCAAGAATGTGCAGTGGGTGCCAATTTACTGTTTAGGACATTCAGTGGCTGAGTTTCAAAGCACAAATCTAAGCCTTAAGCACTCATTTATTGCTTTGTAAATTAATCAGAAAATTGGTTTACACTTAAAAAAGACAATGTGCAATCACTTTTAAGACTTGTGTGGGGTGTGTGTTGCAGCCTTTTGAAGACTCTACGATTTAATTTTCTCCTTGTAAAATGATACATATGTTTTATAAAGTCTTGTATTTCTTAGCCAAACGTTTTAATGGTGCAAAAGATAGGCTACTTCTGTGACTGAAAGACTCACCAGCCTTCCAAAATATTTCTTCTGAGTCATCTTTTTTAAGTTAAAATTATTCACCTCCCCATTTGATTTCAGGAACATGTTACTATGTACCTGTATCATTACCATTTAATGATATAATCCTGGGAAACATCCTCTTAATTGTTCCTTTTGTTACCAATTAGACAAAAGGAGGCCTTTTGTTGTAGGGCTTCTTACACCAATGATCTGATAAAAATGGGCTGTTCATATGCATAATACCCACCACCAGTTGGTAACTAGTTTCATCTAAAATCACATGCAGACAGTCAAGTACCTGATGCTGGAAATTACAATTGCTGAGGAAAAAAAAAAAAAAAAATTTTTTTTTCCAGATCTGAGTCTCAGCAGAAGGGATTGGATATTTTGTTAGAGAATATACCTTATTTAATATACCTTATTTATGACTTTGCAATTTATGATAAACAAATAGCATGACATCTAAGAGACAGAGGCTGGAATAATATCAAGAATATATTGCTTTGGAACATTTGAAGTATGCCAAGACCGAATAGAGATTTATGAAAACACATGACTGTTCATTTCAATCTTTTCCATGTAAACATATTATATTATAGTGTTCATTATCATAAGAACATGACATTTACATCACCTTTTGAAGCAAAAAAATATCACTCATTAATTTTAGCAATTTTGAATTCTCCAAGATCATATAGATAAACTGCTAGAGAAATATCAAGAGCATGTTTCTTGACTGCATCCATTTGTTGCCAGGTACACAGGATATTGCAAAGCTGAGTGTTATACCAGCTAAGCTCCAAAATGTTGAAAAATTCAAAGTTGTCCCTGCATTTGCAGGCTGAATGTAAATTTCCTGGAGCTTGTCAAACATCAAAATGCTCTGGTAAAGGCTTCCTTCTATCTGCAGCATATCTCACCTAGGGAGTGTTACAATAAGATAATTTTAGGTTTAGCATCATCAACTTTATATCAGCAGAAAGCTTTCACCAAAAGGGGCAAAGTCCTCCTTCTGCTGCCTGTGGAGTGGACTGCTGTTCATGGCTCATGGCTTTCCAACCTTCCTGTAAAACCACGGCAAAGATGACACTTTGACAGTATAAAACAATGCAGCCATGTCAAATGGGAAGGCATAGATCCAGCTCTAGGATATTTATATTGGTAAAATTTGCTTACCACTATTTTTTGCCCTAGGAACTCTCTGTCCTGTATCACATACACTATGTGTGTGATTTGTGTTTAACTGAAATTTGTTTGAAATCCCCCTTTGAGCTTTATCACTGAAAACTTGGACTAAAAGACTGACACATATTTAGATGTCGTGAGTTTGTTCTGGGCCAATTTCCTCTCACCCACCACACAATTGCTATAAGTTGAGAGAAGGTTTATGCAGACAAAAGAGATCTGATTGGGGAGAATAATATTAGGATTTATTACTAGTAAGATAAAAATTAAGAACTATATATATACAACAATTCTAAGTACGTAAAAAGTACTATGTATGAACAGAAAAGAACTATATATATGTAACAATTCTAATTAGGCAAAACTTATGTATTTACAGAAATATTCCTCCCCCCTTGTATCAGTTCAGGAGGAGAAGCAGTTTCTTTTCTATTTCCGGAGCTACAGGTCTTTCAAATAACTTTGCAGTACTCAAAAGTTCTTCTTCTATTATCTCCAGGACAATAACTCCAATTTGCCGCAGCTGGAGCTGTTTACTTTTCTTTCTCTTCTATGTCGACCTCAGAGCTGGGCCTACCCCCCTCCTGGGCTGAGATCAGAAACTGAGGGGTTAGCCTGGCACTGCAGGGTCTTCCGTGGACTGCAAGGGGACACTTGCCTTAGCATGGCCTTCCCACAGTGTCACAGGGGATAATGGGTTTTGAGTCCACCCCTGTTTTTTGTGGGGTCCCTCCTCACGAGAGACAGTCCTTGATGGACCTCTCTAGCGTGAGAGGTCTGTTGCCACCTTTGGGCAACAGTTCTTACATTCTCTGCTGTCCTTCAGGATCACAAATTCAACTGCACTAGCATGGATGCCTCACTGGGATCCCACATCCTACCTGAGGCGACTTGCTCCAGCATAGGTCTCTCCCTCCATAGGCCACACATCTCCAGCAGGACTCTGTTTCATCTAGGCTTCCCAAGGAGTCACATCTACTTCATGCACTCTCCTTCAGCGTGGGCTCCTTCATGAGCTGCAGAGGGTCTCTGTTCTCCAGCAACTTCCTACAGATGATAGGGATTTTTAGTGTTCAGTCTCTTACCTGCTGAAGGGAGAGAGAGAGAGAGAGAGAGAGAGAGAGAGAGAGAGGGAGAGAGAAGGAGTTCCCCCCTCTTCACAGCTTCTCTCTTCTCCACCTGCCAATTTTGACCTTGGAGGCTTCGTTATCTCTCTTTCTGCCTGGAGTTCCTTCTGCAGCATGTCTTGTCCAGGCAGTCCTTCTCTAAAGTTTTTTTTTTTCTCTACTCTGTTACAGGAGAGAAGGGCGGGCCTGGCTCCCCTCACCTGGGCTAGACTTGGCCCAGAGTGGGAGGCACAAGCCTGGTCCCAACAGGGCCGGCTGCTACGCTCGCTCTTCCATTTTCTTCTGCGCCACAGGCTTCTCTTCCATTTTCTTAAATATGTAATTGGCAGAGGCGTTGCTAAAACTTTTGATTGGCTTTTTCTCTGCAAATCCATCTGGAAAAAACTACTGTCAGCCCCAGGACAGGGGCTGATTTGGCAAACCCATGACATTAGGCAACAGTTAGATTAAACTAAGTCTTTCAGTTAAAGAATTTTTCATCCATAAATCTTATTCTATACTTTTATTTATATAATGTAATATAGAAATGATTGCTGGAAAATAGTCTTTACCATTTCCAACTACTCTTTAATGTATTAGATGGTAGTACTGTTCCCTATGGTATGTTCATGGAACTTTATCTTCTTTAGCAGCTTATTCATTTGGTGGAATCACTTTCGGGTTATTTTATTCCTCCACTACCATCTTAGTATTTCGGAAAGCATCTTTGTAAATCACCTGGATTCTAGACTCAATCCCTCAGAGGACATCACTGTGTAATCCACTAGAATTTATTCTTCAGAATTGCTTATGTACATTCAAACTACACATCCCTTTTTAAATCCAATTACTGATGCTTATGAAGCCTAAAAAATCTTATTCTTCCTTGTTTTCCTGTGTTTCACTTTGATGAATATGCTTGTCATGTCTTTGTCAGTATTGTCTATTTTATTAGTAAAATGTATTTAACTTTATAAGAAACTGAACATTTTCTATCTTGAGGAGGCCCTGAGATATTGGGGGAAGATGTTTGTTTTGTGTAGGTTTTTCTACAGTGCCTTAAATGTTAGTTTAACATTACCATTTTTTAATGAGAATTTTACCATGGCTTATCATGCATTACCTTCTATAAAAATTACTGCTTTCTTCTTGTTTGTCCCATAGGATTTCTGTGTATTACACTGTGGCCAGTTGTTTTCTGCTGGTTTTTTTTGTTGGTTTGCTTTTTTTATTTAAACAATATTTTTGTAGATTTTTTTGTCTTTTACACATCCTAATTCTTATAGTTATTTCATATAGTTTCCTGTGAACCTAAATGTTCTAACTAATAATTTTTAAAATTATTGTTCATATGGAACAAATGTTGACGGAAGGGTGAAAGGTCAAAAATATCAAGTTTGATGGAAAATAAAGAGGTTTCGTTAATTATCTTAACTAAGAGAAAAAGGCTGCTATTTAAGCCAGAAAACACACATAGAAGAGAGATGTTTAGAAGGCCTTCATCAAAGGAAGATCTTTCCTACATTAAATACACTTGATTGTTTAAAGTTCCTTTTTGTTTTAAATGCTTATCTGCCTGTAGATTGGCTCTCCTTGAGCTAAGTTTCTTGTCCTAAATTGTCTGATACCTATGAGCATAACATAAAGGTGAGAAATAGTAATGTGTAGGCACCCTTATTTGCAGTGAAAAATGTAAATACTATGGAGACAGCATATCTAGAAGTCTACAAGAAGAATAAATGCAAGCAAAAAAAATACATTCATTTAAAATGTCCAGGTCCTCAGGTGTGAAGGACAAACTGCTCGGGAGTTATACTGTCTGAAGAGTTAGTCTACACATTGCCAAGTCTGAAGAAACACCATTTTCATCTATGATTTTGTCCTTGACAAGTCAGTGATAAAAGAAATTCTACTGAAATCAAAACACACTGAAAGAATGAATTTCTCAAATATGTATAGGAAATGGGACAAATTGTATGTGCCTTACACCAGCATGAAGCACAGGAACACTATTTCTTAAAACCTCTGCTAGAATAAGGCACTGCTTTATTATCCTTACAGGCAAATCAAATCCTTCTGCTTCTAATCTTCTAGAAACGCTTAACAGATCTTTCACACTGATGTTTTCATTGGCATTCATCTTCAAAGGTTCAATTTTAGTGCTGAAATAATTTTTATGTTTTTTTTCCTCTCTATTAGTTATATGACAAGGTCTCCAGTCCTTTCATTCTATCTGCACCACTTCCAGGTTGCTGGGTACCTGGCTTGTAGAAGACATACCGCATCACAACTGCAGCATAAGTAAGGCATGATTGCTGGCTTCTGATCCTGTAGCAATTACTAAAATAAATATGACCTATTCTTTTACACTAATATTTTGCTGCTTTTTGCTTGTTTGTTTGGTTTTTTGGTGCACAAGTGTCAGGCAAGAAAAGAAGCCAGATCTTCAGTGTAACTTGCTTAAAACAAAATTATTTTTATATAAATGTATATATGTATTATATGAATTTATGTGTATATCCACTTTCCAGAAAATAATGCACAAAAATTTTTGTTTATAAGCCAGGTCTACTAAGTCTGTACATCTAGGATAGATGAACTCTCCTAAATCCTGTGTAAACTATAGTGCAAGCACCTGACTCCCATGCAAAACCAATTTAGCAAACGACCACTTATCTTACAATATAGACTGTAAGATTGTAAAAGAAAAAGAAAAGCAGAATTGCAAACAGAAACATTTTCTTTCCAAGCTCTTCTACTCTTCAGGTTTAGGCAGATCAATGCTGGCATCCTGCCCAGCTTCCAAGACTGAGTTGTTAGCTGTACACCAAACCTTCTCATTAAAGTACATACCCTTGGTCTATCTGTTTGCTTACTAAAGGAAAAAGTCAAACCTCATCCTTTATTTAGTGATTAACCTGTAAACTAGGAGGCTTGGAGTCAAGACCCTTCTCATTATGAGTAGATTTCTATACGGAGTTCCCACCTACCCCAGCCACTAGACTGGCATTTTCTGTCGTTTCCTTTTCCTCAAACCGTTACTGCAGAGGAGTTTGGTGCCTGGGAGACATGGGGCATAAAGAGGAGGGTAGGATGGAAACTCATAGTAGTCACGGGATTATTGAATCTAGTGCAGGGAAACATCCTGCTTCTGGGACTCTCAGGGAAAATGAGGCAGCCAGTTTACAGATTAAGACATTAGATGTACAGAAGAGCTCAAATCACATAACCTTAGGGGGTGATTTGATTGATTCTTGAGTAGGTGTTTTTTCAGCTAGCGGTTCTGCTGACCGTACTGACTACAATTCCAAAAGTTTTAGGGAAAGTTTTCCTACCCAGGTTGCTTATAGACACCTAAGTGAGGACACGTAAATACAGACATCATAATCTGAGATCTGAATCCCACCATTTCTATTTTATTTGAAAATCATAGTATAGAAAACATTTCAAGGACCAAGATCAGGAACTCTAATATGCTCCTTCTCATGGGAAGATGGCCTTCTTTTGTGCTTTCTATTCTCATCTCATTGTAAACAGAGGAAATGCTGTCCTTCCATTTCCCAAATATCTCATACTGAGGTGATTAGGTCATGCTCCTGAGTGCTCTCAGGAACTCTAAGTGCTACGAGTTAAATCCCATATCTGGTCAAGAAGAGTTTCAGCCAAAATTTCCTCTTTCCAGTGTTCTCTAGCTACTCAGTTATTGCAGGAAAGAAGTAGGTCACTGCCACACCTTTGAAAAAAGAGTTCTCTTGGTCTGCTGTGGGTTGAAGATTACTATATTTCTAATGCTGCTCATAACTGTGACTTAATGACCTAGATTTCCAAGCAGAGGTATTTGGATAGTAGCTGTTTCCACAAATTTATATAACTGTTGATACTTTTCCTTGTCAGCTGACATGGCTAAGCTAAAATACAAGGCCTATCAGAATGTTTTGGAGTAATTTTGATTCTGAAATGTTTTTTATTTCCATTAGATCATGAGTAAGTTAAATTTTACCCTCTCCAGGACACAGAACATTTCATCTCAGGGGGCTGCTGATTCTTTAATTCAGGGCTTTATTCTCTCTGCTGGGTAGCTGCATTTAATGTTCAGAGACCTTTCTAAATCCTCGCTGTAAGTCACCATTTTGCCAGAACTCTTCAGCTAAAATTGAGAGCCCCATGCAACCAAATTTGTAATGACATTCTGGAGATCTATGAGGTTGAACCCATTATGACAGAGCAAGGATTTTTCTAGCCTAAAAGGCTTTCACCTAACCATTCCCATGTTCACTTATTTATGAGGACACAAAACAAAAGTTGGAATTTAGGTAGCTGTATAAGATGTGGTTTGTGTTTAGCAATCACAGAGGTAGATGTAAAATCATAGAAATACACCTTTCTTGATGCTGAGAAGCAAAGCCTGTCTTTTTAAAGGTATATTAGAAGTGGTGCACTGACACTTCAATTCAGTTCACTTCTGAGGTGACTGAATAGATAGCAAATAGAAATATGGATGTTCTTGATTTATTTTTTTGTCCAAATTAGGATGAATCCAATTTCCTGTAGTCACTTGCATGATCTGAATAGCAGCACTAAGTCTCTCTGGAACTAAGTCAACACTGCACGGCCATGAAGAAGAAATATAGGATAGTCAAACTTGAAATGCCATTACTAACCAATAGAGACAAGATCCTTTTATTTTAAAAACTGTCTGATTTTCCATTAAAAATTTTATATAGAATACATTAGACTATGCTGACCTTAGTGATGAATGTGTAAAGCATGCTGCAAGGAGATCAGAAGGAAAAGAAAAAGAAATGTCAATATAAAGTAACAAATATGGATGAAATTAGTTTAATTGCAGTGGAATTCCTAGTGGATTATATTATACTCACAGAAATACTAAAGGAGTTCACCATGATTAATGTTATTAAAGTGTGTGCCAAGCAAAATAACGATTGTTCTCCTTTCATAGGAAAAAAGTTTCCACTTACAGTGTAGTAAGATGAAATATTTCACTTTTGCTGTGTAGGTACATTAACATCTGTAAGTAAATGAATCAGATGCAAGAGCATGCATAATATTTTCTAAAGATGATTTCTCCTTGTTGAACTCCATCTCTGATGCTCTCCTTTCTTTTGCCTTGACTTCTTTCTTTGAATATGACCTCTTCATCTTTTTTCCAAGACATAAAGGTTATTTAAAAACCCAACACTGCTCTCTCTTCAGTTTGTTTTTTGTCCTGCTCTCTTGTCACAGATACAGAAGTTTCTTTCTCTTTTTTTTTGAATTCCTCATATTTTCTGGCCTATTTCAAAGGTCCTATAGTCTTCTTTCCATTGTTTACCACTTAAAATGTCCCTTTTACACTCATCTTGCCTTTCTCTGCCATGAGTCTTCTCATAGTTAAAAAGTGATCACTTTTAACAAAATTTTTTGATCAAGTACTGCACTTTCATTGTACCAACTAGTCAGATCATAGAAAACTATCATCAGTTCTATCTTTCTTGACTTTTTTCTGATCTCTCTTATTTCTTCTCTTTTCTCTCTTGGTTGTTTCTTCTTGCTTATTGTGTCTCATTCCTTTCTCTTGCCCTTTTTTTTCATGTCTCTGAGGAAACAGAGCATCTCTAGCAGCATCACTATTCTGTTGTTTCACAGATCTTCAGTTAAACTCCAAATTTTTAGATGAACTAAAATATCATTCTGAATTTTCCTTCTCTGCCCCATTTTTTCTCTTCTAGCTTCAAGATTACACCCTAATAATATACCTAGCATATAAAATACAGCTTTTGTAGCCCATATGTGAAAGTAGAAGTCGTGTCTCAAATGTGATGACATCTTTTACTCTGATTCAGCATAATTTGCTATATTCAGAAAAATGCTGCTTTGGGTTCATCACTCTGCTCCTATTCTCTTTTTGTATCTTTCCATTTGCTGTTCCATGAAACAGCTTAAGAAACATGTTCCTTGTCTTGCATACAAAGCTGACTATTGCTAATTCATCCTACCACTCCCAAGTGTTAAGGGACCAGACTTACCTTCAGTTCCTAAGTCTCACTTTTTATGTCAGGCTTAATTCTTACACTGATACTATTATAATACTCCCCCACAACTTAAATATCCCCCTTCAAATACAACTTTTGTATATGAAGGTGTGTACCAACAGAATGACTAAAGATGACACAAGAGCACGGTCTACTGAAAATTGTGTATTGTAATTTCTCTACACAGCTTTATGTGTGTGTATATATGTGTGTGTGTAACTGCTAACCCAAAGTTTGTGCTAGAGTCTTCTTAAGACCTTTCCATTAGAAAGTCTCTTGTTGTATTGTATTTTTCCACTTTCTAGGAAAAAAAATCATGAATCATAACCGAACTCATACCTAATATAAAAATACAAGTATAAGTAGCATTTCTGAAGGCTTTGTTTCATATATATTTCAAATGTCTGTAATGCAATGAAAAGATAGATGGCTCATTTACTTTAAATGAGTTCACCTCACCTCACTTCAGCTACATCTGTGGTAGATTTCTTTTATAGTCAAAAGGGAAAATAAGTACTTCTAGAATGTAATTCACTTCCTCTTAATATGGATGTCAAAACTTGGTATATAGCAAGAACGAAATCCTACACTGCTAATGTTCAACTGGAGTCTTGCCATCAGCTTCAGTAGGGCCAGAATTTAGCCCCAAATATCCTAAGAGCTTTTTCAGAGATAAATTCAAATCAACTTTCCAAACTCAACAAAGCACACTAAAATCTTAAGCCAAACCCAGCAGAAGATCCAAAATCAATATGACTTTTCCAATATTATAACTTCTAAGTAGAAAACTTATAAATTTCCATTTAGAACATGACATGAAGTAACAGAGACATGATGAATAAATAACTAGCTAAGTTACAATTACATATTTTAATCAAAGACAGAATTTTGGATTACCTCTGTGGAAAAAATAGATACCAGTGAGTAACCAAACCACTACCTCAAAAAAAAAAAAAAAAAAATTAATGTTCATTACAAATATAATCCTAATCAAATTAATAATAGGAATAAATATTAGAAACAGAATTGCTAAAACAAACCAACATTTTTTTTCAAATCTAATATCCTCAACATCAAATAACTCAAAGACATTTATTTTTAATAATTAGTATCAGTGAAGAAAAATTTCTTAGTAGAAAAACAGAAGGCTGGAAAAGTCATCAAGGTGCAGCTACTGTTTTTATCTCATGCCAGTTTCTTCCTCAAAAAATGATTAGGAAGAAGTAGCAGAACATTTTGTGAAATTGTGCTATTAACATTGCAATAATAATTATCATTATCATCTTGTCACAATATCTCTGGACTGCTTTCTGTGAAGCCCCCCTTGAAACATAAATAACACTTCCAAACATACTATTATCATCCCTAAATGAGTGTGATGCTGCATCCCCCCTCATCCCCAGGCCACACTATGATCTAAGAAATGCTTGCTAGTCCTTGGCCTTGAAGAACAGCACCTGGGATCAGGTCCTCTTGAGTTTATCAGAAACACTGTCTGTTCCCAGGAACTAGGGCTGTATAACAGCTCCTGCTTTTTAACAAAGGGCCCTGGAAACTTATTTTTCTTGCCTTAATAACAACCCAAGTAGAATAATATTTTCATTATCAAACTGTTCAAGAGGGTTACTGACAGTAATTGTGTCCAGGATGGAAACTTACTGTGACTGAAGACCACTCTCTTTTGACCTTATAAACAGCAGTCCAAAGTGAGACCCTTTTTGCTCTCCTGGACTGCAACAGGCTGTGGCCAGCAATCTTCCCTTGAGTGGGACTCACCTCAGAGCCAGCGAACTCCCAAGTTTGCTATACTTGGAGGAATTCTGAATGACGGTGATGGATCCTGGGCTGATTCCCCCCTTTCCTCAAGGCTCAGCCCTTTGCCTGTTGAGAAGACGCAAAGGCAGATGCATCTAAAAGGTGTCTGAGTACTTCACTGATTTAGAGGAGAATTTTTCACATGCATTCCTTGTACCAAATCTTTGTGTCTGTGTGCATGAAAGTGTGAATATGCTATAGCAAATGTACTAAGAAAGTTTTTCACCTAGATTCTTAAATACTTTAAATTTGTAGTAAGTCAGGCCTGTAAGTTAAGTACTGCTGCGATACAGCAAATTCTGTATGAATCCTTTGCTAAATCATTTAACTTCAGCAATTGGTTAAGTGCTATTGTTTACATGCAGTTGGGTCTTTAGGTATAAGCTGTCGGTTAACTCCAGGCTCAGTTTAGCACAGGAGTCTATTCTGAACCTTGTGACTCGATAGGAGAGTCTTCCATATTCTTTTTTATCTGTACCCTTTGCTATCCATTTTGCTAACCTTTCTCCCCTCCAAACTCCATGTACACAGTTTTGGGTTTATTTTGGTTGGGATTGACTGATTTGGCATTTTTTGTTTGTTTTTTCTCTGTGTGCTTTAACCATCTAGTAAGTAGTAGAGTGAATCTCACCAACAAACTTTCTTGTGCTTTTGCTTTTATATTAAAATTGGTTTTGCTGATAACTTTGTAGGTGATTCCTTAAGCGAACTTAGAACACTAACTCGTGACAATGAGGAGTAAAAATCAAAATATTATGTGTGATGACAAAACTTTTTTTCATGGTTTACCAGTTTATACATGCTTTACTTCCCATGTAAACCTTATGCTTCTCAGAACAGGATCACAACACTGTTTATAGGTAACAGATTGCACCGGGTTTGGCTGAGAAAATTTTCTTCATAGTAGCCAGTGTGGGGCTGTGTTTGCATTTGTGCTGCAAACAGTATCGAAAACCCGGGGATGTTTTAGTTATTGCTGAGCAGTTCTTGCAAAAACTCTAAGCCTTTTCTGCTTCTCACCCCACTTCACCAGGAAGGAGGTTGGGGGTGCACAAGGAGTTGGGAAGCGACACAGTCAGGACAGCTGACCCCACCTGACCCAAGGGATATCCCACACCATATGGCATCATGCTCAGCATATAGAGCTGGGGAAAAAGAGGGAACCACTGATAACATTCAGAGTTATGACATTTGTCTACCCAAGTCATGGTTACATGTGATGGAGCCCTGATTTCCTGCCTTCTGATGGGAACCAGTGAATTAATGGCTTGTTTTGCTTGGCTTGCATGCACAGCTTTTGCTTTACCTATTAAACTGTTTTTAAATCACCCCATGAGTTGTCTCACTTTTACTTTTCTAATCATCTCCCCCATTCCATTGGATGGAGCAAATAAGTGGCTGTGTGAGGCTGAGCTCCCTACCAAGGTTAAACCACAACACGTTATGATATAGATGTGACATGGTTTACTTATGTTGCAAGAATAATATTCAATAACACTCATCTCTGGTTCCTTGCTTTACATGGTTTAGACCAATGGGATAAAACAAATGGGAAAGTCATGGAGAAGTAAAGAATCTGTGACTGAATGCATGTATAATAGGTATGGAATATTTGTCTAAGAAATCAGGAAAAGCCATGAAGATTAAACCACTAAGATGCCTTTTTATACAAAAGATGGAGACCAGTAATCAATTTAAAAGATCTTTCTTCAAAGTGTTACCCTATTTCAGAAACATTAAAAGGAGTAAGGAAATCTGCTTACAATGTTGTAAACTTGCTAAACAAAAGAGATACTCATTAAAATAAAACAAACAAAAAATATATTAAATCCCATTAAGAAAGGGGGATGGGGAAATATTCAACAACTGGCAAAAGTATAAAAACAAGTTCAAATGAGAACCATAAGTTCCACAACAATATAAAGGGGGAAAAAAAGGACAAGACCACAAGTCAGTTAAATACTGATCCAACTCACAGGCTATCAGTTGGCACTGAATGATATATGAAATCCCGGAGATTGCCAAAATCCAAACTAGCATAATATTTAAACTGTAAAGGGGCCCTGCTAACCCATTCCAAAGTTTTTCCTTCTTTTTTAAATTATAGGTTGGCCTTCAAGGCGTGCTTTGGCCAAGCACTCAAAAGAAGGGATTGAAGTCTTATTTATTTGGAATCATCTTTTACTTAAAGCTCATACTTCCCTCTTCAAAGCCTAAGCACAGTCTGTATTGTCAATGCACAAGAGCAGCAGAGAGCAGACAGGTCATGCACGCTGTTACTGTGCAGATATTTTTGAGTCATGCTTTTTGCAACTGCTTTTCATTGTTGAAGTGGCACAAAGAAGCAAAACTGTCCCGGGGAGTTTGGTCTTGAGAGTAGAAATTCCAAGGACATTGATTAAGACTTATACACACTGGTTAAACATGGAGGAAGCAAGTTATTATAATATTTGTGTTAAACATCAGCTGAAAACAAACAATTATTTTTTTTTAACTCATGCATTAGTATAAAAATTCTCAAAGACTAGAAAATGCTGTTTAATTGACTGAGAAGCTTTATTATCATGCCTATGTTTTTAATGTCTTTCAATTACTTTGAGGAAAGAAGGATCAAAATTCTCAGATGTGGCAATTTGTGTGGTATTTGTGGTCTCACCATACCTCAAAATTCTGGAAATAGAAGAAAACAGTTTGTACTTCCAAGTTTTATAGTCAAATTTCTAGACTTTCAAGGCTAGTTGACTATGTTATAGACAAGCCCAAAATAACCCTAGGTTCTGGACATCTGAAAACCACAGATCAAAATCAGAAACCATGGTCTGTAGTTCTATGCTTTTGTAGTTTGGATGAATTATCTAAATCAAACATCCAAGGCGTCAACAACAGGGAAAAATCAATCAGAAACACATGGTGTTTTAAAGATTTTCTTCCAGCTGTTTAGGGTAATAGAGAGGTAGTTTCTTCCACAAATCCATAAGGACCTCTGTTCCACCCTAGAAAGCAGCCAATAGAAGGAGCAATATGGAAATAATAGGGAAAGCTGTACTTACTATCCCCTTATACACTTGCATTTTAGGATAATGTTTTCTTTAGGTGGTGACAAGTACTGTCTGTCCTTTCTGTCTCTGTATGGGGATGGCACAGTCCTGTCCCACTTTTTTTTTTTTTTAATGAAACTAAATACTCTAATATAGAACCTCAAAATGTATCTGTTAAGTCTCAGAACAGGAAAGAAAGGGGTTAATATTTAGAAATTTTTTTTTATTTGAAATGCTTTTTTTTTTTTTTTTAAGAAAGTGAAATACAAAATTTTGAGCAGAGTCCTAAGAAATCTTATTGTAGATGTTAATAGAAATACATGTATATGGATTATACACTTTTTTTCATATGACGTTGAAATCTGGAGATGAGATCCAGCAATTATTTCAGCTGCAGTCTGTAGATCCCTATCTCCCATGCTGACAGTTTCTAATTTAGGTACCTCATGTAAGTGTTTAAAGTCACGTTTATCCACGAGATACAGCTTCACGTACAGTCTTTGCCACAATGGGACAGTGAGAAGCTTTAGGTTCAGCAAGCCTGGAACCAACTGTCTTCATGCCAAGGATGCCTGGGGCTACAAAGCTGGGACACTGCAGAGCCTTTTAACCCAGGGCAGTCCTGGTCCACAGAAAGCCTCGGATGTCTGCAGGAAAAAGTAAACTGGAAAGACACCAGTCAGGGTTCTGAGACAAGCCAGTTGGAATCTTGTTGACGTTACTGCACATCAATTCAACATGAAAACCTACTTCATTGGAAAATCCCTCCCCTATTCTGTGCAATTCTGTACCGGTGTGCCGAAAGGCAAGCCGGCGGGGAAGACAACCAGCTTGGTTAAACAGGGGGATTCTGAAGGAAATCAGGGATAAAAAGAGAGTTTACCAGCTATGGAAGAAAGGGCTGACTACTTATGAAGAATTCAGGAAGACAGCTAGATTATGCAGACAGAAAATCAGGGATGCAAAAGCACAAT
>NW_020955484.1:736887-741402 GCF_003031625.1 Empidonax traillii | reverse complement strand
CCTGTTGAGAAGACGCAAAGGCAGATGCATCTAAAAGGTGTCTGAGTACTTCACTGATTTAGAGGAGAATTTTTCACATGCATTCCTTGTACCAAATCTTTGTGTCTGTGTGCATGAAAGTGTGAATATGCTATAGCAAATGTACTAAGAAAGTTTTTCACCTAGATTCTTAAATACTTTAAATTTGTAATAAGTCAGGCCTGTAAGTTAAGTACTGCTGTGATACAGCAAATTCTGTATGAATCCTTTGCTAAATCATTTAACTTCAGCAATCGGTTAAGTGCTATTGTTTACGTGCAGTTGGGTCTTTAGGTATAAGCTGTCAGTTAACTCCTGGCTCAGTTTAGCACAGGAGTCTATTCTGAACCTTGTGACTCGATAGGAGAGTCTTCCATATTCCTTTTTATCCGTACCCTTTGCTATCCATTTTGCTAACCTTTCTCCCCTCCAAACTCCATGTAGACAGTTTTGGGTTTATTTTGGTTGGGATTGACTGATTTGGCATTTTTTGTTTGTTTTTTCTCTGTGTGCTTTAACCATCTAGTAAGTAGTAGAGTGAATCTCACCAACAAATTTTCTTGTGCTTTTGCTTTTATATTAAAATTGGTTTTGCTGATAACTTTGTAGGTGACTCCTTAAGCGAACTTAGAACACTAACTCGTGACAATGAGGAGTAAAAATCAAAATATTATGTGTGATGACAAAACTTTTTTTTCATGGTTTACCAGTTTATACATGCTTTACTTCCCATATAAACCTTATGCTTCTCAGAACAGGATCACAACAGTGTTTATAGGTAACAGATTGCACCGGGTTTGGTTGAGAAAATTTTCTTCATAGTGGCCAGTGTGGGGCTGTGTTTGGATTTGTGCTGGAAACAGTATCGAAAACCCGGGGATGTTTTAGTTATTGCTGAGCAGTTCTTGCAAAAAGTCTAAGCCTTTTCTGCTTCTGATCCCACTTCACCAGGAAGGAGGTTGGGGGTGCACAAGGAGTTGGGAAGCGACACAGTCAGGACAGCTGACCCCACCTGACCCAAGGGATATCCCACACCATATGGCATCATGCTCAGCATATAGAGCTGGGGAAAAAGAGGGAACCACTGATAACATTCAGAGTTATGACATTTGTCTACCCAAGTCACGGTTACATGTGATGGAGCCCTGATTTCCTGCCTTCTGATGGGAACCAGTGAATTAATGGCTTGTTTTGCTTGGCTTGCATGCACAGCTTTTGCTTTACCTATTAAACTGTTTTTAAATCACCCCATGAGTTGTCTCACTTTTACTTTTCTAATCATCTCCCCCATTCCATTGGATGGAGCAAATAAGTGGCTGTGTGAGGCTGAGCTCCCTACCAAGGTTAAACCACAACACGTTATGATATAGATGTGACATGATTTACTTATGTTGCAAGAATAATATTCAATAACACTCATCTCTGGTTCCTTGCTTTACATGGTTTAGACCAATGGGATAAAACAAATGGGAAAGCCATGGAGAAGTAAATAATCTGTGACTGAATGCATGTATAATAGGTATGGAATATTTGTCTAAGAAATCAGGAAAAGCCATGAAGATTAAACCACTAAGATGCCTTTTTATACAAAAGATGGAGACCAGTAATCAGTTTAAAAGATCTTTCTTCGAAGTGTTACCCTATTTCAGAAACATTAAAAGGAGTAAGGAAATCTGCTTACAATGTTGTAAACTTGCTAAACAAAAGAGATACTCATTAAAATAAAACAAACAAAAAATGTATTAAATCCCATTAAGAAAGGGGGATGGGGAAATATTCAACAACTGGCAAAAGTATAAAAACAAGTTCAAATGAGAACCATAAGTTCCACAACAATCTAAAGGGGGAAAAAAAGGACAAGACCACAAGTCAGTTAAATACTGATCCAACTCACAGGCTATCAGTTGGCACTGAATGATATATGAAATCCCAGAGATTGCCAAAATCCAAACTAGCATAATATTTAAACTGTAAAGGGGCCCTGCTAACCCATTCCAAAGTTTTTCCTTCTTTTTTAAATTATAGGTTGGCCTTCAAGGCGTGCTTTGGCCAAGCACTCAAAAGAAGGGATTGAAGTCTTATTTATTTGGAATCATCTTTTACTTAAAGCTCATACTTCCCTCTTCAAAGCCTAAGCACAGTCTGCATTGTCAATGCACAAGAGCAGCAGAGAGCAGACAGGTCATGCACGCTGTTACTGTGCAGATATTTTGAGTCATGCTTTTTGCAACTGCTTTTCATTGTTGAAGTGGCACAAAGAAGCAAAACTGTCCCAGGGAGTTTGGTCTTGAGAGTAGAAATTCCAAGGACATTGATTAAGACTTATACACACTGGTTAAACATGGAGGAAGCAAGTTATTATAATATTTGTGTTAGACATCAGCTGAAAACAAAAAATTATTTTTTTGTTAACTCATGCATTAGTATAAAAATTCTCAAAGACTAGAAAATGCTGTTTAATTGACTGAGAAGCTTTATTATCATGCCTATGTTTTTAATGTCTTTCAATTACTTTGAGGAAAGAAGGATCAAAATTCTCAGATGTGGCAATTTATGTGGTATTTGCGGTCTCACCATACCTCAAAATTCTGGAAATAGAAGAAAACAGTTTGTACTTCCAAGTTTTTATAGTCAAATTTCTAGACTTTCAAGGCTAGTTGACTATGTTATAGACAAGCCCAAAATAACCCTAGGTTCTGGACATCTGAAAACCACAGATCAAAATCAGAAACCATGGTCTGTAGTTCTATGCTTTTGTAGTTTGGACGAATTATCTAAATCAAACATCCAAGGCGTCAACAACAGGGAAAAATCAATCAGAAACACATGGTGTTTTAAAGATTTTCTTCCGGCTGTTTAGGGTAATAGAGAGGTAGTTTCTTCCACAAATCCATAAGGACCTCTGTTCCACCCTAGAAAGCAGCCAATAGAAGGAGCAATATGGAAATAATAGGGAAAGCTGTACTTACTATCCCCTTATACACTTGCATTTTAGGATAGTGTTTTCTTTAGGTGGTGACAAGTACTGTCTGCCCTTTCTGTCTCTGTATGGGGATGGCACAGTCCTGTCCCACTTTTTTTTTTTTTTTTAATGAAACTAAATACTCTAATATAGAACCTCAAAATGTATCTGTTAAGTCTCAGAACAGGAAAGAAAGGGGTTAATATTTAGAATTTTTTTTTTTTATTTGAAATGCTTTTTTTTTTTTTTAAGAAAGTGAAATACAAAATTTTGAGCAGAGTCCTAAGAAATCTTATTGTAGATGTTAATAGAAATACATGTATATGGATTATACACTTTTTTTCATATGACGTTGAAATCTGGAGATGAGATCCAGCAATTATTTCAGCTGCAGTCTGTAGATCCCTATCTCCCATGCTGACAGTTTCTAATTTAGGTACCTCATGTAAGTGTTTAAAGTCACATTTATCCACGAGATACAGCTTCACGTACAGTCTTTGCCACAATGGGACAGCGAGAAGCTTTAGGTTCAGCAAGCCTGGAACCAACTGTCTTCATGCCAAGGATGCCTGGGGCTACAAAGCTGGGACACTGCAAAGCCTTTTAACCCAGAGCAGTCCTGGTCCACAGAAAGCCTCGGATGTCTGCAGGAAAAAGTAAACTGGAAAGACACCAGTCAGGGTTCTGAGACAAGCCAGTTGGAATCTTGTTGACGTTACTGCACATCAATTCAACATGAAAACCTACTTCATTGGAAAATCCCTCCCCTATTCTGTGCAATTCTGCCACACTAGGCTTATGATTATTGAAGTGCTTTGGACTACTACAGAATCACTGAATTTTTGAAGAGCTGCTTATAATAAGAAACAAAAACCCCAAACCAAACAAACAAAACCAAAAGCAAACCAAAAACATAAACAAACAAAAAACAAACCCAACATTTGTCTTCTTCAAATCACTCAAACTTGAATGCTGTTTTCAGTATAACAAGTCTTATCCAGTGCAAGAACAGGAATTTATATACAGTTGCACAAACTGCCGAGTGTTCCCTAGAAATAACAAGACAGTTTGGAGATGGAGAAAATGTTTGTAAGAAGACAGATCCTTTCTTTTCAATTGCCACATCATAAAGTCTCTCAGACTGTTACAGAAGATGTAGAAGCAGCATGCATAAAACTTAGATAATTTTCACAAGCCCACAGGAGAGGAATGAGAAGCCACTCAAAATGCTACATTTCTTGTACAGGACTTCGGTGATATTCTTTTCAAAGTACATTGTCAGCATTTGCTGTGCCTCTGTATTTTTATTTTTCCTTTCCCTTTATTTCTAAAGATATTTACACCAGAGTGGGATGAGATGCTAATGTAAAATCAAACTTATAACCTAACTTCATGAAGAGAGGAATTTCTAAAACTAAAACTGAGGAGTGGATTTAAAGCTGTTATAACTCCTCTGACTATTTTTACATATTGTATTATTTTACATCCACAAAGATATACCTACACTTATTTTGCTGAGTGGACAGCTGTTTTTC
>NW_020955484.1:721583-735924 GCF_003031625.1 Empidonax traillii | reverse complement strand
GATGCTAATGTAAAATCAAACTTATAACCTAACTTCATGAAGAGAGGAATTTCTAAAACTAAAACTGAGGAGTGGATTTAAAGCTGTTATAACTCCTCTGACTATTTTTACATATTGTATTATTTTACATCCACAAAGATATACCTACACTTATTTTGCTGAGTGGACAGCTGTTTTTCATGTGGCTGGCATATATTCCTTTAATCTTTGTCTAGTTGACAATCTCAGTGTAAACCAGTGGCAAGAGAATTAAACAAATTTTAATATGAGGAGCATATCCCCACTCTTCTGCAGCCTTGGAGTTGCTGCAGAAGAGTGGGGATACTGAATAACCTGACTGAACAACAGACTCAACCACAGGCTGCTTGTGTTATCTCTAGCCAACCTGCACTTTCTGTCTCTGTAAAAAAAGGGACAATGCTGCCCTTTTAGGACCTTCTTTGTTCTTTTTTGGGCAGAGAGCTATCCTTTCCATGTGTGTGTGCATGATGTCTCTCACAACAGTAGCTGATTAATAGCTAATTAGCAGAAAAAAATCTATACGTTTGTTAACTGAATAATGTGTTTTCACCTGAAGCAAAATATTTTGCAGCAACTTAATGATTTATCATTAACATACCTCATAGTCAGAACCCAACTTCTGGAGAGATAGACAAGCAGACACTACACAGGGATCTCATTTGGAATGCAGACTTCATATCTAACTGATTAAAAATACAGATCTAAACTTTACTGTCATAGCTGGGTGGGTTTTTTAGAGTCAAAGTATTTTACCTTATTTTTTGCAACTGTTTGATATCATATAATTAAATATTCTCTGGATAAGAAACATCCAAGTCACCATGACTCATTTCGGGAACTTAACTGAAATTCCCTAATTAATAGCTAAGGTATAATCTACACTCAGTAGAAAAGACATAAACCTCTTGGACTGTTTTCAGCCCTTTTTGGTTTTTGGTTTTGTTGTTGTTTTTGAGGGGGTTGTGTGTTTGTTTGTTTGTTTTGTTTTGGGGTTTGTGTGTGTGTGTGTGTGTGTGTGTGTGTGTGCGGTTTTGTTTTGGTTTTGGGTTTTTTTTGGAATAAGGAATTATTCCCAAATGTTCTGCATTATCTAGACACAGTCTAACCATGTTTCTTTTGTGAGAAATTCACCAGTTCTTATGATCACTTTAGAAAGTTTGATTTGTAATCCAGAAAAAAAAAAAAAAAAAAAAGGCACCAGAATAATGTTGATATTTCAGATATTTACAAAAAATCTTCATATTGTAAGGAAGTAATAAACAAATCTTTAGGAAAGTGAAGCAAACTCTATGTCTTTAATATGATCTCTCTGAATAACTAAAAAGAATACATAAAGTTAAATAACTCTCTCTGCCCAGAATATGATCTTTCTAAAAATAATGCTTCAGCTGCATCCAGAAATTCTAAAATAGGATTTATTTGCTGTCATTGGGAATCATCTCTTACTATAGGAGTCACATACCATTTTCCAAGTAGAATAGCCTACTGCAAAAATGGTTCAGCAAATTCATTGCTATAAGTAAAAAATCACCAGGTTCTTGAACAAATGCTGAAATAAAAATCAGCCTCAACAGTTTGTTATACCTACAAAGATCTACAAATGTAAATAAAAATTGCAACTGCTTCATTATTTATTCTGCTTTTAAAAAGCTTGAACCAACTACTGCAGTAGTCTCTTTTGGAGAACTGGGAACTGAGGGGGACATTATTCACTTGAGAATTAGGAGTTATTTTTTACATGTCAAACACAGTAGACAGCAGTTATTGTACAGAATTTCATTAGCACTGTACTCTTTTTAGAAGCATATATAGTCATGAAGGGTGACAGATTCTTAAACCGTTTTGATACTCTAAAATGTAGGGCAGTGATGCATTTATACATTTATGTGTGCAGTTTGCATACATATATTATGAAGGAAAATGGCAAGGCTGCCATTCAGAGAGCCCTAGCCAGGCTGGAGGAGTGGGCCATCAGAAATCTTGTGAAATTCAGCAAGGACAAACACAAGGTCCAACACCTGGGAAGAAAGAAACCTTTCAGGAACACAGGCTGAGGCTGTGTTGCATTTGCTGTGATCCCAGGAAGGGATGTGTCTTGTCAAGGAGCAATGTGGCCCAGCAGCAACCCCAGGGCCAGGGGAGCTGGATCTGAGGGTAACCCAGCAATGGCTGTGCCCTCACCCATGAGGCACAGTCCCATGGGATTGGTAACAGGGTACACTGACAGATCCTGATACAGCAAGTGATGAATCAGGGCCAGGAAATAGCCAGGGCACAGCCATGGGCTCCAGCTAGGAAGGGCTAGAGCCTGTCTGGCACTGCTGTGATCTGACTGCAGGTACTGATAGATCCTGTCTGGGCTGAAATGGGGTCCTGGAGAAGAAGAATGGCAGGGGGTCCTGGACAGGAAAAGTGGCTTGGGGTCCCAAAAGAGTCTGGGGAGGTCAATTAAACTCTTGAAATACTTAAGAGAGCTGAGTACATGTTTTCATGTATTCAAGAGAACTCAAGAGAGTTCAGTACACTGAAAGATCTGGATTAACAGGACCTGGGGGTGCTGGTGAACACAAGGCGGACACTCAGCTGTGTGCCCTGGCAGCAAAGACCACCACCAGCATCCAGGGCTGTATGAGCACAACCTGTAGAAAAGGATTATCCTGCTCTTGTTACTTGTTAGACCACATCTAGATACTGCATATACTTTAGGGCCCTTAATACAAGGAAGATACCATAAGATTGGAGTGAGTTTAGTGAAGACTACCAAGCTGTCCACGGCTGGAGCATTTGCCCTGTGAGTGAGGCTGAGGGTACTGGGTTTGCACATCTTGGATCCTTGAAAAGACACAGCTTCAGGGGGGCCTTACAGCAGTATCTGCTGAGAGGTTATCAAGAAGACTAAAGGGCATGGTGGAAGGCCAAAAAGCAACAAGGACAAATTGCAACAAAAGAGATTCAGTCTGCTTATAAGGAAATTTTTCACCACAAGGACAGACAAGCAATCAACAGGTTGACTGAAAAGGTTGTGCAGCCTCCATTTTGGAGGCTTTAAAGACCTGAGTCGGTAAAATCTGGTCTGATCTCATAACTTACTATACTTTGAGCGGGAGATTGCATTGAAGATCTCCAGAAATCCCTTCCGAACTGAATCATCATGTGATCCAATGAAAATAAAGAGCAATAGGTATGGACTATATGGGCACAAAGAGCTGCTCATGTTCCCAGAACAAATTCATGCTGAGCTGCTTCCTGTAACAGGCTAAAATATTTACAGGACAGTGGTGGCAATTTCATATGTTCAGAGTTCTATATTTTTTCAGAGATCTCACTCTTTCGATGGACAAACTACAGTTCATCATATTATTGCTTCTTATCCTTCCTACATGCTGTCCTAAATCACTCATTACCTAAATGCTGGCTAACTAAGTATAAATTAGAAAATTAAAGTCACTGCAGATATCCTCCTCAATTTCTCCATTAATTTTTGCTTCAGTATACTTCAGGCTAAGAAATGAAATCAAATCCATTTACTTCTCCCTTTACCCTCAAGCTGGAGGTAGCAGGTGCATCAAGAACAGTAGTCATTTCTCAGACACAAGGAGAAGAATTTGACATTATGTTTGATTCTGATTCAATTGTCCATAGTAATGCAAATTGATGTCAATCCTGCAACCGTGTGCTTCAGACAAGTATAAAATCTTAGAAATGCTATGAAATAAACACACATCAGAAGCACTTTTAGGATTGCATTAGTGTGCATATTGACTATAATTACAATAATTAGAATATAGAAATTACAGGAGGAAGACTCAAAGAGCACATGAAAGCTTGCTTGTAAACTATCATTAAAATACTCAGCCAAAAGTTGGACTGGAAGATCTGGCATGGCCAAAATATAGATTTTCTTTTAGATGTTTACGTTTCATTATTGACTCCTTGCGTTCTCTGACTTGAGCCAAATTCTACAGAAATAATAGTTTTTAGTCTGACTACCTATATAATCCCTTTCTAACATTGATAAATAGAGATGGACTCTCCTGGAGAATGATTAGTTTCACCTGTTGGTACACCTGTCTTAAGAAAGGTTAGTCTATTCTCTGAAGGCTTCTGGCCATGTCTACGTTGCCTTAAGGAGAAAGTCCAGGAGACTTTCTTAAAACAGATGCTCAGCTTTTAGATGAATTCTCTTCTTCACTTCCAAATACTGATTCTACAATGTGTTGAAAGTAACCTACTTTTCAAATGTTTCTTGGACACTTAAAGAATTTCAGTCTTTTCTCCTGTATTGCTCCCCTTCCAATTTTGGTGTCACAAGTACAGTAAAATTACACTTTCATCTTTATGTAAATAACATATATCAGCAGTGAGGTTTTTCCCTATTCTGCAATTCATTTGTCTTGTAACAATTACAATTGCCATTGTTTCTGAATTGCTATTATTTTTTTTTCCTATCTGATATTTAAGCTATTTGCTTATTACATGGCACATTTTCAAATGTCTGTATACAATTCTGTATATATTTTCAATGTGTGTATACAGTGAAGTGGGCTATTTGATTTCTGTAATACCACTTACTTTTTGTAACTAGATGTTATGAGGACAATAATGAAAGAACCTTTTTTGACTTCCAGATGATTTCTGACACTTGAGTTGATAGTTCAGAGGTGAGTCTGACCTGCACTGTGGTGTTAAAGAAATGCATTTCTACAGTGACACTTCAGATTTGAGAAGCCTTTAGAGGTGATATGCTCATCTTCCAGGGGAAACAGAGAAAATATTTAAAATTATAAAAATGTGCATATTTTAAGACAAAGGTCGACTTAAACAAATGAAAAAAATGTTAAAACAGTAGAGAATACTCTGGTAGTGAGCCTGTTAATCGGGGGGTTTAGTACATATCAGGTGCTGTAAGGGCAGTTTGGGCATATTTGTATCTACACCATCTGCTGTCCTATGCTCATAACGCTCCAAAGCAAACCTGCTGTTTGACATGAGATTCAATATGGTTATAACCTACACCTAATAATTGGTGACTGACATCTGATATTTCACATTGACGCTGTGATGTATGCTACCTGGTGGTGCAGGGAAATAATAGCTCCTGAGTTTTTCACGCAGATTAATAGCAGGAATATCTAATAAGCAAATATGCTTCACAGTGTTATCTTCTAGAAAGCCCAGATTTACTCTAAAGGCTTAGGCTGTGATATGTGGGGTAACAGAATCATAGAATATAAGATCAGTAATTATTGATCACTTAATATTCTGTCAAGTCCATACCCTGTGGATATTTTAAAGTGTTTGTCATTCACAGCATGTGAATTCTTCTTAGCATTCTTAGACGAGACCTCAAACTGTCCAGCACAGTACACACTGCTCACTCAACTGTAAAATGATCAGCTTGCCTTGGAATTCATCTGCTGCTCCTTGCCATCCGACCCAACAACCTTTCCAGCTGGAACAGCTTACTATCACCATGGAAAACCAAGCGTCCATTCCCTTAACACCAGATGTCAGTCATCCTCTAAAATCCATCTAGCCTAGAGGGGAGGTACATTTAGTTCCCCAGTGTCCCACAGGACAAAATGCAAAATGTCAAATGGCAGAGCCTTCCCCAGACTCTCAACCTAAAATCAGGGCTGGTGTACCCTTGCAGGAGGTAGAAGCAGAATAAGTTCTGCTCAGCCATATTTGCTGTCTGCCTCACACACCATTTTCATCTACACTTAAAGCTGAATCCATTAGGAAGAGAACTAGGGCGAGAGACATTTCTAATTTATAACATGTCTAATTTCTTTCAATTTGACAACAATATGGCTATAATTTTCGCTGAGACGTCAGGAGATTACTGAATATATGCAAATTTTAAAATAAGACAACAAAAATGACATGGCAAATTGTATGCTTTTCTTCAAAAAGTATAGCAGACTTTAGTGGGGACAATGCAGACCTTCAACATATTACTTAAGAAACCCCCTAGAAGGTAAGGAATGCCAGTTTGATTTTCCAATATTTGTGATATTTATTCCATCAGAATGAAACTAATATTGACTCACTTCTATTTCTATTGCATTTTGCTATCCATCTTAATTTTTTTTGAATTAATCTGAATATTCTACAAAAATTAAATTTCAACACATGAACTGAATTAACCTCATTAATGAGAATTTTGCCTATGGCACCTCTTTTATAAATGCTTTTCCCATTGAGAATCTTGCTGGGAAGACATCTTGATTGTGATTATATTGACATTTGACTTGTTACTGCAAAACTCCATTTTGTTTTAGATGTTTTATTATCTGATGGCTAAATCACCCTGTAAATGTTCAATATAAAATATTTGATTAATAATTTCTTGAGGACACTGAACTCTGTGTAATCAGTTTTCTATGATCAAAACAATAAACACTATCCACTACTGTTTCTTGAAAAGTTCTTTATGATGAATATGAGGGAATAGTCACTATGGAAAACACTGTAAAAAGCTAGACATTAAAAACTTTATTAAGCTGAAACAAGACCTGCTCTAATTACCACTTTAATTCATGTGATTTCAATATCTTTAGCTGGATTATTACACTTACTTATTCACTATGAGAAACATATTTCAGGACCCTAATACAGCTATTTATTTATTCATATAGATATGATATGATTTTTTGATATGAT
Source organism: Empidonax traillii (assembly GCF_003031625.1). Classification (NCBI taxonomy): domain Eukaryota; kingdom Metazoa; phylum Chordata; class Aves; order Passeriformes; family Tyrannidae; genus Empidonax; species Empidonax traillii. The sequence continues at coordinate 729,237 of NW_020955484.1, read as the reverse complement.
TTTTTTCTTATCATTATACAGTAAATATATCATACTATTACAGATAAATAATGCCTCAGTACAGAAACTCACTTTTAGAAGAAAAAAACTGTTCTTATAGACTTCCCATTCCTGTTAACATCTTCGTAGTAGAAACAGAGAGAAAAAATGAAACCAGATTTGTTATTTTGGGTGACAAATTTCTTATTCTGTAATTTTAAGTAATTGTTTGGTTTTGTTTCTGATGCTTTACTACAAGACACTAAGGGTTCAGCCAACAGGCATATCTATTCTCAATTGCAGGGAATCAATTACTAGTCATTAGTCCCCTTGTGAATATTGGGGTGGCAGCAATAAGCATGTAAATTTTTTACCCAGGAAAATGAACACAGAAAAGATGGTTTTCTGGAATTATACACTAAAATCCACAATATGACATGGCAAAAGACAACTTGTGGCATTGGAAACTAACTGCATGAAATTTTGCTGGTTCAAATTCAGCTCAGGTTGCTGTTTTCCGACAGCTATTATCATCCAACAGCTGTTTGACAGCTGATGTGAAGGAACCAGGCAGGCCCTGTCCAGCTTTCACCATTGGCTTCAGTGGCAGCAGAATAATCTCCAAATGCTACTATGATTTAAAACATCAATATTTACCCTTTTAAAAGTTTCTGGAGAAAAGCCAATAGACTAATGATTATTTCACCTAATCTGCCTTTCAATCATTCAATAGCATCATAGTGAAATTCTGAAGACCTTCCATGTTGTGCTGTCCAAGTAAGCATTCCACCCCTGTGAAGTGTTGCAGGACTGGCTTATTTCATATCACAGAGAAAACCATATCATAATAAAGACATATTTATAACTTGCATAACTGAATCTCAACCATGTTCCCATAATGGTGATTTTAGACAGATTTCCACGAGGACAGGATAGACCTCATTGGCAAAAACAGTCAGGGGGCAACAGAACACTACTAGGATGAAAAGGTATGGGGCGTTAATTAAAAATATAAAAATAGAAAAATTTTAGCACTATTCCTATAAAATTAAGCAGGTTCTTATACAATGGAGTAACTTCCTTGGATTCCTTGGCAGAACAAAATTTGTTTAGCTTGTCTTGTCTTCTGGTACTGTTAAAATGAAATTCTGTCTTGCAGGCCCAAGTGCTTAAAATTCAAATAGCAAAGCTAGCATGCTACAGTCCTGGAGCATGTTAAAAAGTCATCATCTCCACTCTACAAGAAAATTGGATATGTAGATATCTAGTCCAGAATGCATGTAGTTGTTTTGCAAATATTTCTACACAATGGTCAAACCATATCCTATATGACATCATCCACTGGAGTAAAATTATTTTGAATACAATTTATTGGGTTCTGAAAACTTTTCCTCCTTTGGATGATGTTATCACGTCATGTAGACCAGACAGAGTACACAAATAAATTGGCTAGGTTTTTGATAGCATCTTTTTGGACCTGCTTCTTAGAGTTGGAGATTCAAACAGCTCTATCCATTTAGACCACCTGAAAATTTCTCTTGAGTACATGTCAACTATTTTTTTTAGAAAATCTCTGTAATCTCCATATAATATCTTTGAATATATATGAAAAAGAGAGTGCTGCTAGTCCTACCATCAGGTCAGAGGATTGAGGGTTGGGAGAGGCAGATTTAATACTGCTGAAGCAAAAGCATTTGCCTATGCCTTGGCTTCCATAAGTGCACAATGAAGGTGTTTTCAGGGTTCAGTGCAGAGCACTGTTCATTCCTGGTATCTCCCATTGCTATCAGATGTATCAGCATAGCAAAGGTAGTCTGTGGTCTCAACACTGCAGTCTCATCACATCAGTGATACAGCTCAGTTACTTCTCAGTCTTTGACAATTCCTAAATCTCCACATGTGACCTTGATATGTATTTTCCAGGTACTTTAAGATCTATGGATGAAAAGTTGAGAGCATCAAATTTAGGTGGCATTACCATATCCCTTCTGTCAAGCTACCTATAAGTCTTAATTCAAAGTTGCTTTATTGACCTGCTCACTCTCCTCTTTGTAATAAACTTCAACCTAATAACATTATTAAGCAAATATTATGAACCAGCTTTCATTGGACCTTGTTAACTAGATCCTGAATGTCGCAGCCCGAGAGCGGAGAAGGAGATGAGCGACACGAGGGTTCGGTGAAATTGTTGTTAGTTTATTTGCAGCTGGAATACTTCCAGGGAAAAAGAAAGGGGCTCCTGGGAAAGCTGCGGCACCCTCTGGGGAAAAATGTCGCTCCCCCCGAGGGGAGAACAGGGGTTTTTATAGGTTCAGGGAAGAAGGGACTAGAACAAAGGGAGGAGTTACATGAACGACAAGGGGTGCAACCAATAAAAATCATACAAACATAGCGCGCCATAACTAATAACCAATAAAATACCAAGTTACCTCAGCTATGCCTGCCTACACTGTGGCACAAGCTGACCTATCGTAGCTAACAGATTTTCAACCAATCAGAAACTTGCAATTCGTGAGGGAGATAAAACCTTATCTAATATAATATAATTATAATTCTTATAATAAATATTAAATATGTTAAATATTATTAAACTGTCCATAAATATCCGGATATAAAGTCCATGACCGTAGCAATAAATAAAGAGTCCTTTTAATATTTCTTGTAGCTTTCTTTCCATCGGTTAAAATCATTTCTTCTCTGTGCCTCCGCACCTGAAAGTAATAATAACCTGATCTGTAACCTTGTACCCACTACAGCTGGAGAAACACTGTACAGGAAAGATGCAGAGCTATGGAGCTTGGATGACAAGGGGGATACTCCATTCTACCACTGACTTGCATTTTATATGACTTTAGAAGTGCTTTCTGAGAGCAAGAGGTTTTGTGAAATGCTTGTACCCTACATTGGATGCTATTAAGAAAATAGAACAAAGCTGAGGAAAAAATTTGATGCTTCTTTTTAGTTTCCTCCAATAAGATGCAACAGTGCACACTCATACATAGTGAGCTGGGGGTTAATGTCAGTTGGCAGGTATATTCTCTCATCACAGAAAACTATAAATAAAAAACAGATAAAACAGTTTAACTCTGGCATGAGTGACAGCAAAGCATCTCAGGGAAAAAAAGTTGTAGCCCTGTAGGAGCAAAGCTGAGTGTTTTACTTATAAACCAAAGCTGACCTGCTGCTCCATTTCTTTGTTCCATTTGGAATATTTAGTTTGTACATATTAGAACATAGTCCTTTTTTCTCCTCCTTTATCATCTCACATGATTCACTGGGTTGGGCTTCTTTTTACCACCTTTTTTTTGCACTTGACCAAAGTAACCTTATTATCCTTGCAGCATCTGAAAATTTTCTAATTATTATTACCATAAATTCCCTTGCTGGACCAACACTAGATTGCTTGTCTTCCAGCAAACATATTTGAAGCTTTATTTGATTATGTTTTACTTATTAAGAACACCTGTTGTAAAATATTTAAAACTATTTTTGGAATATTCCACCATCTTCATAGAATTAGGCACATTATGTATCCAAGAGATGGTAAAACAGTCACTTTCTCTCGTGTCTTGTCATAAATGCTGAGAGAAAAAGAGTGGGTGAAAGTGTTCTTCTGGGATGACAGAAGGAAAGTAAAATCTTCACTCCAGAAACAATACATGGATGCCTCAGCTCATACTTCAGTCTACCTAAGTCATTTATCTTCTGAAAGTGTGCTCTTCAGCAACAGCTAGTGAGCCAAGAGACTCTCAGTCTCCTACCTTAGCTACTTCAGTTGGGATCTTAAAGTTGCATGTGATGAATTTAAATCTTAGGAACCCAAATAGACAGTATGTCTTTGAAAGATTATTTTCAGAGGAAAAAAAAAAAGCTCTGAAAAATAAATTAAGGTGAGATTTGACAGTGTATTTACTACTCTGTGCTATGTCTCTACATGACTACATTCCAGTAATATCAAGGTATATAATTTCACTTTCAAAGTGAAAAAAATGTATTTGTACTTGCTGTACATGAAGAGTACCCAGATGGGATGGTGGAAAGGAACAGCTAACCCCAACTTGTTATGTAGTAACAACCTTCTGAATACAAAGTGCAAAATGGTGGATTTGTTTTATAGGAATCCAGTTATAGAAACATTCAGAAATACACAGGCTACTTGGCACTTAGCTCAGACTTGAAATCCCAAGTCTTTTGTGAAGTCAGGCCTCTTGTCCTTAAGATTTAGATGTGACCACAGTAAACAATATTGCCAGTGAATTCAGACTGAAGAACTGGGGAGTGGGAGTTGCGTTTGTTTTCTAAACACATTTCTTAACAAACACATTTGTTGACAAACTTGTTAAGATATTAATAATCCAGCCGCAACCTTGGGGTTGACTGAATGTGCATGTCCTATCGGGGCCAGAGGGACTCATCCCCAGCCAGCCAAACTGGAGAGCTTATGGACAGGTTGGTGGATGGCTTACTTCTGGCTTATGTGTCTTGTCTGTCATTTTATGGCACATTTCACTCTTGCATGGAGTCAGAAGAGAGCTGAAGGCAGCTGAAAGCACCTTCCGTAGACAAAAATCACTGTCTTTCTACACATATATCACCTAAGGAAGATTGACTTGAAAAAAAGTCAGTGGACTTCCTAAGAGTATCCATGAGAGAGTGATTAGGTCTTGACAAAACACGTCCCATGCTCCTTTTCTAATAGTTTCACATGTTCAATAGAACAAAGAAACATTCCTGTAGGTTCACCAACTAAACAGAGATGTTCTGTGATCATTATGTAAACCCTGGTGGATTACAATGAATTGACCATGCTGTTCTTTTCCTGGAAATTTAACTATATATGGGTTGTCTATAGCAAAACAAAGAAAATAAACATCTTCATTATCTTCTGCATTTATGTAGCTTTAATACTAGTTCCTCTCATAGCACAGAGAGCAAAGGAATTCCTGAGTTAACAAGTCCAGTTTTCTTAGAATGGAAAAAGAAGATTCATTGTCTGATTTCCTTTTTTGCTCCTTCCCTCACCTCAAATTTCACAATCTTCAACATTGGTAGCACTTACATGACACCCTTCTGAGAGAGGTAATGGAAAGAATGACAGAATTAATGGGAATTTTAACTATTAATTTTCTTGGCCTTTCCACCTGATGTTGAAGGTGATCACTCCTTCAATGCCAGAATATTAAAATTGTTATTTAAAAGTAATTGTCACATGCTTAGCTCTGTGAAGAGTTAATTGCACTGACAAAAAAAAGGGTCAGTCTATTACTAAACCAAGACAATAAAGTTTTGAATTCACTTTACGCATAGGTGCAAGTGCAAAGCTTTGCAAAATCACATACCATACTCTCATGCAGCTGAAATATCATTTCAGTTGGGAAAGTACTGTTGGTTTGCAAAGGTCATGTTTACAGTTCAGTTACAGAGAAAGTTGTAGACATGCATGTCTGTACCAGATATTTTTGGGGTGGAGGACTGCTCTTTTTATGCTCTCAGCATCTTTAATAAACACCACCCAATTCTGAGTAAGAGGATGTGGTTTCTATCAGAAACCTTTAGAAGATAATCAACAAGAGTAGAAAAACACACCTACGCAGTCACAGGTGCTTTCAGATCCTCCAGTCAATAGTGAATGAGTAGCCCAAATGTATTAATGTTCTCACTTTTCAATTGCTGTATGACCTAAGTTTAAACAGATATCTGCGGTGTTTGTTTAGGGGGTTTTTAAGCGGGAGAATGAACAATGGTGAAGATATTCATGATACAGAAGACCATAGCTTCAGTTGGAACAGAGGATGTTTACTTCTCACCTCCTGGATATCACATGACTTAAATTAATTCTCTTGCATAAAAATGCAATATTCCATGGCTTGGTAAGAGGCTGACACTTTATGTAGCTCTGTGCTGGTATTATTCTAAACTGAAGCTATGTACATATGTATGGGATCTCCTGAAGGCCATCTAAATGTCTTCTAGACATCTTATTTTTGGCTGAGAATATCTAATATTATCTAATATCTAACTTAGTTGTAGATTAAGTACTATAGTCTTTATTTATAGATTGTAAATTTGAGATTACTTACCATGTCAATATTCAGAGGAGGGTTGTGCCTTCTCTTTTGTGGAAAATCACCATGATATAATACCTCCTAGTGATCACCCAACTTTGTTTTTCCCAAATTATTCTCTTGAAAAAGGCCTCTGTTTGAAATGCTTCTCTCTTCAGAAAGTTGACTGAATGCATTAGTACATCTGGGCTGTTTCATGCTCTCTTAAGAGCTCAATACTTACTAAAATGACTGTATCCACATAGTAAGTCAAAAGCACAACTGCTTGGCATCGGTCAAGTGGAATGATGAAAAATGGTGAGGCACCTGAATCAAGTGAAGGAAGGATTAAGTAGTAAGTGCAAGGTATCTTCACACAGCAGTGTTTTCTTGAGAATCCTGGTAGTATAGGCAAGGTTTCCCAGCAGAGAAAATTGGAGTAATAAAAAAAGGAGAGTCAAGATCATTAGTAGGTAGCACTGGGGAAATCCCTTGGGTCAGCCATATGGACACAAAATTCTGGAGAAGATGTAAGGGAGCAGTATGGGCAGGGGCACAAATAGTGAGGGTGATTATGATATTGTGGAGAAATCTCTAGGAAAAAATCTACAGGTCAGTGCCCAGACTGCAGTTTTAAGCTTCAAATCTCACCTCTGTGCCTTGGCTTTTTCCACTGTAAGTAGTTCCTCTGGGGGAGGAAGGAGACTGACATGTCTGCATCTGGGTAAAACCCCTTCTGTTCAAACTAAGGCAGTTATGGTAGGGATGCTAATGCATCCAAGTTTTCTCCCTTGATACCTTAGAAAGAGTGCTTCTAGCTTGTGGATACCACAGATGGTGAGATATGTGAACCAGAGGAAGTCCTTGAGTCACAAATTGTTGATGACTGAATGAGTGTTCAGAGAAAGCAAAAACTCGTTCTTACACTTCATCTTAAGCATTGGCTTTTGAAGGCTGTGGGCTAGACTATAAGGACTCAGAGTGACCAAGTACAAATGCTCTTATGTTATATTTAATGATGCTCTAAATCAGCAGGAACTGTTCATCTTAACACTAGACAACATCACCTTGAGAAAAGCTGTAGTGTGCCAGCATATTGACTTTCTATTATCAGGTTTTGTCTTTTTTTTTTTCTCCCAATTGCACATGTTGTGTTTCTTCCTAATCTATATAAAACCCATGCTTTTCAGGGTAAGGGAGGTTCCTCAATAGTACAAATAATGATATTCTTGTCCATCTCAGCTGTGACTCTGATGCTACATTAAAAAAAAGAGAATCAAGGAAAAAAAGTGAATTAGTTTAGATATCACGATGGCTTTTCAAGGTGAAGCACTTCCATTTATAATAATGTGCATCAAGTCATCACACCCTTTTTGCAGCCCCAGCCATCTCAGTGTGGGTGGTCTACTAGCCAGTTTCCATTCATTTGTTTCTAAAAGAGGAACATGTTTGGCTTTGTTCAGGGTAGATGATAGTGAACTTTGACTTTAATCATTTTTTAGCAACTCCATGGCTAAAATAACTACAAACCTCTCATACACCAAAAAAAAAAAAAAAAAAAAAAAAAAAAAAAAAAAAAAAAAAAAAAAAAAAAAAAAAAAACAAAAAAAACAAAAAAAAAAAAAAAAAAA